>NC_040231.1:18564613-18867643 GCF_001444195.1 Xiphophorus couchianus | reverse complement strand
TGACAAGCGTCTCGCTCCTTTCTCTGCATCCCGACAAGCCTATTATCATGAGGTCCCGTGAATGTTGCACACTCTGGGAAGTGGCACATAAAAGAATGATCAGGCAAAGCTTTCAGACAGAAGTTGTTCGCCCTGTGAGGCTCTTTGTTGAACAAAATGGAAATGCAGCGACAAGAGGTGCACTTGTTGAGCGTCCTCATGGAGACACAAGCACTCATGCTTTGCATTATATACCTTATTATTTATATGCAGCTGTCAGCTAATAATGCATCGGATTTCTCACTGGAGCACTTTATGCCATCTTTTGAAAGTCAAGACAAGAGGTCTCTGCAGCTTCTAAGGGTTTATCTCACCAGGGTGTAGTCTTGACAAGCCATCCCTGATGCAATTCAACTGTGCTGATAAGACAGGAGGGCAGTGATCTTTATCTTTGTTCACTGATACTTTTCTTGTGTTATTGTTCTGCTTAGAACACATTGAATAAATCAAAGAGTAAAAACACATGACTCATATCTCAAGCCGCCCAACAAAATACAATCTTCAATATAAAACAAAAAAATCGTGCTCATCTGTAACAAATCTATCATGTTTTAATATTCTCACCGATGATCACTGCAATTGCTGTGATTGCTCTGAAACTGTTAAGAGCATTGTTCGCTTATCATGTAATAAGGACTTTTTTTTTTCTGCAAGAGCGAGCCCTGATTAGAGGGTGAGTTCTAATGACAACTAATTAGCCAACCTCTTTAGCCTTGGCATAATGATCAAACGAGCTGTCATCGGCTACCTGATACAATGATCCTCTCACTCTTGATATGATATTTTATTCCTCTGCAATTACCCGGCCCCCACTGCACCACATGTGTTTATTGCCTCGAGCACACATGTCAAATTAAAGAGCAGCTTATGCACCTGATATTTAATTATTGCCTGCTGCACCACCATGCACAATGGGAAAATGTCAACAGCGGCAATCTACAGTACTTCAAGCAGAAATCAGGATGTGATCAGGCACATACACGGACAAATAGATGGGAGTTTGAATACTGAATATTGATGGGAGCATTTCCTGGCTTATCTGCACTCGGGCTTTATGTGCCTACCTTTGTCGAATAAAAATTTATATAATGGAGTATAAAGCTATGACTTATATCAAGACAAAGTATCGAAAGTACTTTGTAATTTTTCAAAGTTTTATATGTTTTTAGAATTAAAAACCCCCCAAAAAACATTGCGGCATAGCTGTCTATATCAGGAACAGGGAATTAAATTCTTGAAACTTTATTTACTGAGTTCCCTTAAAATACCCCTCAAATTCCTGAATAAGTTAAATGAGAGAAAATATTTTCGCTAAAGCAGCAGAGATGCGCAGGAACACTTAATTTATCTATATAAGCTCAATGGAGAACAGAGCCATAAACATATTCTGGAGACTGAGCACGGCTCCATGTGGTTATAATGAATGTCGTGGTGGGTAAAAAAGAATTTCCAGCTATAAAGCCAGCATTTCTATGGATAATTCAATTATTTTGCAAACCATAAAAGTTTAATTATTCTTGAATAGTCTTTGAGATAATTTCTGGGTCTTTGTCTTCTCCTCAGTCCCCTGACAAATTTATAGCTTCGCAAAATGTGATCCTGATTATTCTGCTGCATCTAGCCCACTGTTTACCCCATTTTTTTTCTCCATGAACTGAAATAGCTTCTTTTTAATTGACTTATTCTTCACATTTATTCATATGCAACGCTGTGGTCATGCTCTAAGTGGTTAATTCTTTCCGTTTCCTTCCTCTGAAATGCCAAGTGCTGTTCCATTGATGAAAAAATGTGTTGGTCTCCTAATTACACTCTTCTTGAAAACAGATTGTCATCTTGGCAATGTTTCACCTCACACTGTCTAGCTTATTTCATTTTTTGTCTCCGCTTTGTGCACATCCAACATTATCTCATGTCTCCCTGAATGTACATTAAACAGCAAAGTTACGCTGTTAGAAAACAAGACACAAATGGTAACAAATAGGCAGAGCACAGAAATCCCTTAGGTTATTAAAGTTTGAGTCCAAATCTGCTCAATAACATTTAGTCTTTCCAACACCTTACTTTTTTAGAAGACCACATAATGTCTTAAGAGGAAATTTTATTTAGGTTCCTGATGGCTGTCTTGATGTATGTTTAGATGCAGATGGCAACGCTGAATTTGTCTGTTTCATGGGGTAAGTGGTTTTATGAATAAAGTTGATTAATTGCAGCAGCTCTGATCAATTAGCGAGGTGACATCCCTGGAATGATTGACTTAAACATCCTCTCATGGGTAATTGTCAGATGCAATAAATCACACTGAAATATGATGTCCATGTTCAGGTCCTGCCCTGCAAATTTTGTGATTTACTGTATTGGCCACCATGACTTGCTTCATATTTATTGTTGGCTGCAGTTCAGGGAGGATTGTGGAAAAAGGCCAAATGGCAGAAATAGAAAACTCTGATTTAGATAAAAGAGGAAAAAACAACATCAAAACGTTCTTTCTGAAACATATATATTCTGGAGCAGATTTGATGTAGATAACCAGGTTCAGTGACAGATGCCATTCCAAAGAACAATAATGATATGTACACTGAGGGTCTGAGCGTCTCCATGGGAGACCAGCTCTGGGAGCCGTCACTTACTGCTGGAATACACACTGCCCTCACTGGGAGCCCGCTGGCTGATCTTCCTGCTCCCGGGTGGATGCCATGTTTCCTTACCACCTGCTCTGCTGTAAGATTTGTGACAAATGTTGATAGATGTTGCAAGTTTGTGCAGATAATTGATTGTTTGGGCCAGGGAATTTGCCATATGTTAATTAAATATATAGACAACATGTTTTTATTTTGCTGAGTTTAATAGTGGCGGCTCTGTGTCACTTTAAAGTGTGTGACAATCCACAGACTCTTGTGTCTGCTGTATACAATTTGCTGCAGAGTGTAGAGGTTATAAGTTTCATTTCACTGTAAAAGATTTGAATGAAATGAATATTCTCTAAATCAATTACTACTATTTAATAAACATGCTGCAGTACATAAAGGCTTTATCTGGGAAGAAAGACGTGATTTGGCTGAATCCTCTGAAGGAAAGCAAGTGTTGCAGTGAGCACCTGTTCAGACGATGCAAGGAAGGAATGTGGAACCAGCAAAACTTTTTTCAGGGTGCCCCAGATGCCAGTATAACACAGATGTTGTGTGGCTACTGCAAAACCACAACCACAACATATGGTAATTGCTGCAGAATTATTTTCTGGCCAGCTCTCTGACCTGGGGCTGATAAAAATGGCAAAGTAAGATGTCCACGCTATGCAAAATGAACACCAGCCAAATGTAAGCATATGAAATGTCAATCCTGTGAATAAAAGGCCACAAGGTAAAGCCATTTAGGCCTCATGATGGCCAAAGCACTCTATGAGGCCACAGGTGAATGACTTCACAGATGTTTCTCTTCACATTCTTCACAAAGCTTATTGTGGTGACACTTTGTTTGCCTGACTTAACAACTTTCTGGGCCTTCATGGGTGTAAAGTTAGCTTTTAGAATATATATATATATATATATATATATATATATATATATATATAAATCTTATTATAAGTTATGTGCAGTGACATTACAATTATGTATAAGCTGAAGCAATGTAATAATATTTTAGGTTTCCTTTCCTATGGAAATTTAATAATGTGCAACGTAAAAAAGTTCTAGAAGTTCACCAATTAGTCTAATCAATTTTCCCTTGATTGGTTCTCACTAGAAAAGTTGTGGATTTGAGTCATGAAACTGAGTCAGACTCGAGTTACAAATGTAAAGACTTTAGTCTCGACTGGAAGACTTCATAAAAGATTTTGGATTTGAATTGTTCTTTCATGCCAATGACTTATGACTTCACTTAGACTTGATTCCTTTGACTTGAAAACATTACATTAAACAGAAAGTGTGTACTTAGAAAAAGCAACCTGGCATCTAATGTTGTTATTATAATATTGTAAAAGCAGGTGTGTACTGTTTTGAAAATGTTGTGATTTTAAAAACAATGGCTCGTCTCTGCTGACTGGGAATCACCAGGTGGATTTTTTTTTTCTATTCAATGATCGCATCAAATCTAGAAATTTCCACTTTTTATATATTTACATGCATCAACCAACAGCATAAACCTCTTGACACTCATTTTCTGAGTTGAACAAAAATCAGATAAAGGTTTGAAACATATACTTTTCTGCTGTGTCTATCCAGAAACCTGTACCTCACACTTAATGTATTTCAGTTCTTAGGATGAAAAAATTGGCATCAGTTCGAATCAGCAGCGGTAAAACAGAGGTAAAAGAAAAACAGCCGGAAAAAGCCTGATCAGTACATTTCTAATAAATTCCTGTTTTATTTTTTATATTATTACAGCTGCCACATCTGCACATAATTTGTGTTCACTACTCATTATGAAATGTGAGTTATATGTGGGTGTGATTTGTATATTTTTTTATCGGCTTTTTTACTTTCAGTTAAGAGTTTTTATGAGTAATGCAAGCCTATTGAGAGATGTTTGTGCTTTTTAAATATGGAAACCTGTCCACTCTGAAAAAACGGTTATAGATTTGCATAAAATACAGTATCCAGCAGAATGTAGTACATATGTTTTATTTCATTGGATTCACCCTGTTCAGGCCCTAAATGTAGTTTAAACATTTTCAACATAACATCAGCAAAATCTGTCTTAATATACATGAATAAGAAATAGAAAATCACACACAAAAGTCTGATGTCCTCATATTGCCAGATCTGAATATATATATATATATATATATATATACCATATATATATACAGTATATATACAGTATATTATTATATATACTGTATATATACAGTATATATACAGTATATTATTATATATACAGTATATATATATATATATATATATATATATATATATATATATATATATATATATATATAAGACAGTATTCCAAAAGATTTAAAGTGAGTAACACACAGTTTCCACTTAGGAAATCTCTCTCTGGTTGTATTTCTAAACCCAGAATTACCATCACAGAAATGTTTATTCTCAAAATGTCATTGCCAATATTCCTATGCATTCTCATCTCAAACAAAATGCTGCTTGCTTGTCAAATTGACTTATTTCCCATTCCTACTGAGGCACATCTAAAACATAGTTAGGGTTTTGTGAAGCATTCACCAATATCCAGGAGCTGTATTTTCTTCAACGGCAAAGCGTGACTTATGCCAGTCACCCAGACATTCTATCACTGAACTTCCTTAATTTTGAATGTTCAGATGTAGTTGTTTTGCTCTGGCTATTAGCTTTCCAGAGGGTGTGGAATGTGTTCCTGTTTCACAGTTGAATTCAACCATTATTCACCCATAGCCCAGAACCAGCCAGTAGGGTTAGCCTAGAAAATGAGCCCTGTGCACTGTTTCTTAAGAGAGTGTTTTTTTAGGAGAGGGTAAACACACATGCATGCATGCACTCACACATTATGCATGTGCTCACGCACGCATGCACACACCCACACCCCATGCACGCACACACGCATCCACACGTGCACGTCCTCTATAGAGCCATTTAAGAAACTTGCATTAGGAGAAATGAGAGATCAGAAGTGTTCACTTCTGAGTTTTTGGCTCCACCATCTGGTCTGCATCAACAATATTCTTAAAATCCAACACTTTGACAAGTTGTCCAAATTACATCCTATTTATCACATAGAATCAAGAAAAATTGTGCACCACACTGTTTGTTAAATTTTTTTTAACAATGTTATTAATTACAGTTTAATTAATTACAAATTAAATACTAATATTCTATCAGGATAAACAAGATTTTTCTTTTGAAGCTGTAAATGTATGCAGACCAATTATTCCAACAGTCTGGAGAACATGATGGATCTGAGGTATTGTTCCGTCTGCCATGTACAAAGAGGAATGCTTGTTTCTAATTTGAAAAGAGGACAATAAAAAATTGCTATTAGCTTTGGTTTCATCTGTTTTTCTTCTGAAGTCTACATTTATTGATTGGTGGAAATTAGATTGGTGAAGAGAGGGTTTTCACTCAGCAGGGGGTAGACTGGTAAAGGAAGGAGGGCGTCTCTCTTAAAAAAAGCTCATGTTATGGCAGCTGTTATTAAGGCTCTTCATTTGGTTTTGAAGACAGGCTGGGGGGATCAGTTGTGGCAGGTTACAGACACGTGGCGTCTCCATTGCTTATTCTCCTCATAATATCCTTAAATACTTTTCTCCTTCGGCTCAGAGTGTCAGTCATTTATAGGTAGGTTTTACAAGTGTTTCTTTGTTAAAGATTTTAATTTTGACAGTTAACATTGCAGCTATATTATCAGTTTTAAGTGAGATTGTTTACATTACTCCACCAGTTAATTTTAAATGTAAAAATTAAGTTAAACAAAATTAAATAATTTGTGTCAACCTGGTATAATATGTGAAAGAACACTTAACACACTTAAATTATGGGGATGTTTTCATGCCTGAAGTCGTTTGACTTCACAGCCTATTTTGAATAACAAATTGAAGAAATTGATAAGAAATTGAAATTAAGATAAATTCTAAAAAAGAAAAAAACGTGTTTTATTTTACTTGTAGAAGTTTTTACATTAAACAAGACTTTAATACTTTTTATGTTGGAATGCAATGAGCACCTGGTATAAATAAATATCTGGTGAACAACCTCTCAGTGTGAACACCCCGACACAGGCTTTCCATTTCTTTCAGTGATATTTGGGACAAAAATATTCTTAAAAATTTTAATTAAAACAAATTAAAATTACATATTATATAATTGTTTCCATGTGTAGTGTTTGTAATTGTTTTATTGTTTTGTTTTTTTCTTATTTTATCAGGACAGTATTTTGATCTACACTGGATGTTATCAAATACATGAAGCTCTATAGGACAATACTGGAGGGAGTGATTTGGAATAGCAGCTGCATTCTAAACTTTAGGACATATAAGTTTACCAGATCGCAAATATGCAAAATTGCTTAATAAAGCTTGCAATAAATGCTTTTCTGTGACAGCCCAACAACTCACCAGTCACTTTTTTTATTTTAGGTAAAACAGACATGTTCAAATGTGTGAAAACTATGAAGGAATTTGTCTTAAAAATACCCTTAAAGCAGCAAAATACATTCCAGCAGATAAAAGAATGAATTCATGCTTTTTATTGTTACCTATTGCAATGACAAAAAAATCTCTTTGACCCTGCCAAAATTCGAATGCTTTAAAATCTAATTCTAGCAGCACTTTTGTCACATTAATCCAACTGCTTTGTGCATAAAACAGAAATATAAGAAATGAAAGACTGAAAATGGTCTGTCGGGTGAAGGTAAAGGTTGTTTGTTTAGAGGAGGAGACAAGCACTTCCATAACATGTTGTTCTTTTCTATGTAGCACATCGCTGTTTCTGCAGCTCAGAACAGGAAGAGTGGGTTGCCTTCCATTAGAGGAACATTGGGGAACTAACCATGCAGAAAGCAGCAAGCTTAAGGAAAAACTTGTTTCTCTTTTAAATGGAAAGGCAGTAAACATCCTCCCCAGTGAATGCTCTCTGTCGACAAAAATGATATTTGATGCTTACAAAAACTGACTGAGCCCAGATGAAGCCCTCCATAGCTAGACCTCGGAGTCATTGGAGTGAAGGCTCAGTTGAACTTTTATTTAGACAGATAAATGTCTACATCTAACAATTTATATGGCCTCAAACACCTCAAAGTAGCTAGTTAGAAAGCTATCATATGCCAACAGATTAATTATTTAGCTCAGTTTACATTATTTGCATCAGGTCTTTTTAACCACATGGAAAAGAGTTGTATATTTTAATAGAAAATATTCATTTTGTAAATTTTTTAGAACAGCCTCTCATATGGGACTGTATGATTTCCATAATGTGGAAACTGCAGATGGAGCTCTGGAAGTTGACAAATTCAGTAGACTAAAACAAAGCACTTCATTTGAAGAAAATGAGACTGTTTTATTCTTAAACAGAAAAGATAAATAAAATGAAATGAAACAAAAACACTATAATTGAATTTATGTCAAAATACATAAAATCATTAGTACCTGGGAATTCAAAGGCTAAAGAATAAAGAAACCCACATTTATTCAGAATGTTTAATTTGTAGATTACACAAGAATAAAAAAAAACTTTCTATTCTGGCTGGATTAAGTGAAAACTGTGAAAAGATTTATAAAATAAATCTAAATGAATCTCCACTAATCTTGTTTACATACAAGATAGGTTTGCCATAGCAGCACAGATAGCACTAATAGGAAGTCAGAAAAGTTTAAGCTTAGTCTGGGCTGTTCCCTTAGAGACAAATCCTGTTGTTTTTTTGTTGTTTTTTTTTTTGCTTGATCTTGATTCTATTATATTCTTCACTTAGCCTAAAACATCTCTCATAACCTTGCTTTTATTTAATTGGTTTCACAGTTTGTGAAGCCCCATTGTCATCCCAAATAATGGTTCATTTAATTTTGCAATAAAAATCCTGGCCATTGTTCAGATCCACTGTTCTCCTTCCTTTCAGAGAACAGTGGATCTCATTGGAACAATCAAAATAGCAGTCTCCATCTATAGCGATATTAGTACATTATGCATATGGTTTTTATTGGAACAGAAAATAACATCCCTATTAATGTCATATAATATATAAGCTTCTGAGTGTACTTTAGGAGCACCTGACTGTAATGCAAGCTGTAATTGACAATACTGAATGTTTGTCTATACAAATCCAGAACCAATTTTCTTTTCATTTCATTTTATTTTTGGCCACATGCCAACTGAGGAGGAGTCTATAAGTATTATATGATCAACTGAATTTGATTGTTTGTTGTTACAATGAGGATAAAACTAATATCTAAGATGTTTTTAAAATCTGATCACATCTTTGAATTGCATTGAAATCAACAGGTTTGATCAAAATTGAGTTTATGCTGATATAGATATATGATCAACAGTATACACTTTGCACAACTTTTTTATGTTAACATTAAAATGATGTTAACAATAACTTAATCTCTCTCTTTTATTGTGATAAAACATAATGGGAAATCTATCTGACTCTGAGTTAGATTAGCTTAAAGAAGTTTTGTGAAGTACTGAATAGAAAAGGAAGAACCAGTAAACAGAAGCAAATTTGCAGTTTGTAAAACTGTATTTACCACTGATAACATTCCTTTTCAGATTTTGCATTTTAAGGGTGACAACAGTATAGGCTCTGCTAAAAGCCAGTCTGTGCTAAGACTGTAGATTGTGCCTATTTCTTTCTGTTAACCATGTAGATGATGGATAAAGGCTTTATCTAGGACCCTGAGTCTTTTAAGTACAGTTGTTTAGCATTTCTAAAATGAAGAATACAACAGGGAAAACATAATACCACATTAGTGTAAGGATTAGAACTTTGTTTGCCTTCAAACATTTGTAGTGCACATTATCCCTGGAGATTTCCTCCCAAATGAGGAAATAAATACCATTGTAATGTAGCACAACCCTGCCCCTGATTTGTGAAAAGCCCCTATTAGGAGTATAAATGTGCAAAGGCTTTGTGGGTAATTAGAGAACATGCTCAGGAATGTTAGCAGGGCTTGGCAGGTGCGTTTGATCAGTGGCAAGCGGTAATATCATGGCTAACAGAGAGAGATGGCAGGAGGATGGAGATGGGAGGGGAAATGGGTGGAGAAAAGAGAAGTGTGAGGACTGAGAGGCAGGTTTTGATAAATCATTTATTTATTTGTTTTGCCACAGAGAGGATTAAATGTTCCTTTTATTGAAGAGCACTGGGTTAATTTTGTAAGTGATTAATGGCTTAAAACGTAGTTTTTTTTATTGGGTGAAAGGTGATAGTTTTTTGTTGTCTGCTAATGAGACAATGATGAAACCCCATCTGATTTAAAACCAAATTATGAAGCGCAAACCCCAGTGAAAGCTATTAAAACACTCATATGTAAATATTCATGATCACTTCATCACAGAATTAAGATCTCACCTGTGCTTTTACTAAATTACAAAGGTGATATGTATTAAATTAATACAATGTGAATAAAGTGACATATAATGGCTACACTTATTGCATCTTATGCTGCTGAATTATTAATTTTATAGTGAGTGTGGGTTGCCATGGGTTCAATGAGACCTAATTAGAGGAGATACACTAAGCTAATTTGCAGATGCCAGAAGCACAGATTATATATAAGAGCTAATATTTGAAAGTCAAATTTAGGTAGAAAAGGCCTGTAATAACTGTTAATTAACTCTGGTTTTGTTTTTTTCCTTTGACAAACTTGAATTGAATACAATATTCACAAGGCTAATGCTTAATATTTCGGACCACAAAGTTTCAAAGCTTTGAATTATCCTTTTGATGTGGGTATTCTCTATAGGCTTGATATTATTTTAAGATCCCTTTGTTCAAAAATTCATTTTTATTATCATTGCATGATATGCATGAAAATTCCCCACATAACGAACCATTGGAGCAATTAACATCTTCGATCGGGTTCATATCCCTGATAATTTATACAGACCGGCTACGTCCCTTGTGGTCACTTGCAGGGTTAGACTCCTCAACGGCTCCTTTGGACTTACAGAATCAGCCTCATTCTGATGAAAATGGAAAGTGAAACTTTAATGAAACGGACTTGATTGTCAAGATAATAAAGACTTTGAACCAACGGAGAGGCCAGTTCAACAAGCAAGTCAACAGCGGCACCAATGTAGCGACATCAGACCAATTAAGACTGATGATAAATATTAAAAGGAGTGGGTATTAACAGAACATGATTTGGAAAGCAAGATGTAAACAAGTGTTGGATGGCTGATTATTAGAACTGTGTCACACTGTGCTGTGCAGGAATGAAGATGTAGTGTTTTCAATACAAGACCTGATGCCTCCTTTTAGCTGAATGAAGCAATAACTAGTATCCTGTCAGCAGAACAGAAACTGCTCAGCTGTAAAGGTCACATTTAACTGTCATGTCATAGAGGAAAACTGGGATGAGATGGGTCATATAAACACACTGAGGAACCCAGACTGTCTCAGAGCGATACATGGCAGCATGGCAGAATGAGCACTGACCAACTTTCGAGCTACTTAATCAAAAACTCAAAAATTTAGAGGAAATATTTATGCTTTTTATATTTTGTCAGTATTCATCAGGATACTTTAATGCATTTAAAATAAGGAATATATAAATTAAATTACAGGGATGTGGTTTGGACCGGGAGACTAACAAGGCAAGACTAAATTGTGTCCTGATAGTCAGCACTGTTGCCTCACTGTAAAGAGATTCTGGGGTAAAATCCTGTCTAGTGTTTGTTTGAGTTATACCACATCTGACTTGAGTTAAGTTATACTACCCAGATAGGATAAGCCTCATATTTGCTGATTTGTATCCTTGAGGGAGAAGAGATATGAAAATGGTTCTCATTGTATAAAAGTATCAGTCAGGATAAACATTTAAAAATTGTCCATAGCATTATACATCAACCATGGCACAATAAAGAGAGTGATGAAGAAAACATGAGGCAACACTGAAATGACAAAAAAAACTGGACTTTTCTCCAAAATACCTGCAAACACAGTATAGAAACGGATCAGGAAAGCTACAGAAGATTTTGGTTAGAATGGACAAATATTCTTAAGTCAAGGTCTGGGACACTGACAGTGTCTTACCAAGGACAACTTAATATTATCCTCTATTCTCTCCACTGTTTTTTGTCTCCACCAGGATGGAAGGAGGACATGAGATTTAATATTTAAGTAAATATTTTTCCATTTAACGATGACCAAAATAGTTCAGAATTGACACATAATGAGTTTTTATGTATCCATGTATTTTGTTGGGCTGTGGATTCTGTCTTAAGCTGTCAAATATAGTTTGTGCCATTCTAATTCAGTTTCAAAGAAAATGATACAAAGTTTCACAGCATAATATAAGACATGTGAGCTTTACAATAAGAGAATGTCTGAGCCAAAGTTAAGCTCACTCCCTTCAACTATACAAAGGATAAAAATGGGAAACTTTGAGAGCCGGTGAATGTCACAGTTGCTAATAAATAGGCAGGATTAACGCACACCTTTTAATATTCGCGCCTCTTAATAGGCTGACAGTGTTGAATTATCTATAGGTCTCAGTGAATCAAAAAGGACCATCAAACCCAAACTTGAGAGCAGTGTCTTGTAATTGAATAATACATTACATGTGGCAATTATTTCTGTTAGAAGCAGACTGAGAAATCAATAACCAAGGGATCAAATCAAGGACTGTGAAGCTCTTGTTTCTATTCCCCTTGTGACCAATTACATCACCACAGTTTAAACACCTGCAGAGTCATAGCTCGCTGTGACACTCTCCTGCAGACTCTCACTCACTCCCTCACACTCATGTGTGTCTCTTACATACACCCACAGATAGAGGAATTGTTCAACAGAAGCAGAAGAGGGAAAAACTCTTGTTTGCCATGAATACATCTTGAAGTGTGGGGGTAAATACGTGTTGTGTGCTAAATTCCATATGTCGAAATCGTGTCTAGAGAATTGCTGCACTGTTGTGAAAACAGAGCTGTGAATCAAGAGATAAAGCAAATAAGGACTGATGAGAGTAATGTATCTTTGTTGAGATAATAGGCACTCATTGCATGGGTCGACCTACAGTTATAAATTATGCACTCGATTTTTTTGCTTCAGGCTCTGTTCTCCCCGTGACACGTGCGGTGCTGATTAAGAGGGATTGAAATGGGTCCGTTTTAATGACCATACCCCATTACACAAAGGCTCAGGCTGCAGCGCTGCATCAGAGAGAGCACACAGGTGACAATGAATGTCTGACCACCACGGAGTGCGTTGAGTCCGGTGAACACAATTTGCTTTTATCTGAAATATTCACATTTTCTAAACAGGCTTATGTCAGGACTCATTAAATGTTAAATCTCCCAGTGAGGAAAAAAAAATTAAAGAATGCTGGCTACATCAAAGGCCTTGTTATGCCCAATGAATACTAAGCAATTGTGAGTTTCTCCTCAGGATTACTTGTGTTGGACCAGCTGTGGTCAGATGGCTGCAAGTGGTCCTTGCAGGATCACACGGTAAGATACAACCGGGGGAGACGGAGTAAAGACAACTTTTCTGTAATTATTTGCTCTGGCATGTAAGGAATTGTTTCATCACCCACTTTGTTGCTCTGATGTTCTTCCTCTCATCTGAGAATGGATCATCAAAACTCAGAGTCGATATGGCACAACTCACACAGGCTCACCCAAGCAATAATAGCCTGGAGTCAGAGGATACGTGTTCCACGGTTGATTGATTATTAGTCCCATTTGTATTACTTTTAGCTCAAAACTGAGAATAGAAGAAGCATCTGTCTGTGAGGGGAAAATAAAGCCTTTTTTATTAAGAAAATTTCAGTAAAGGTGGTGAAAAATAAATGTAACACTGCTGAGACCATTGCTGCAAGAGGAAACACACCTACTGATATGTTGTTAACAACAATTATGAAAGGATACTGAAAAAGAATAGTAAAAGCTCTGGTGGGTGCTCATAAAACCTGGCAAAGAAAACTATGGTGTTCATGAAATAAAAATCATCGGCAGAACTGCGGATCCACATTACTCTGATGTAGGGAGGGAGCGCGGCGCTGGAGCAAGTTTTACAGAAGGTTAAAACATCCACAGGCTAGTTGAATGAAGACATGCACAACCAAAGGACTTAACATCAAAAGAACCTGTGTTTTTTAGCTATTCTCTATGGTGGGCTTGCTTTGCATATTTCATGACAGAAGGTTTCATATCTTTGCCCACCTTTCTGTTGATATGTGTAAAGCCCTTTTCTGTGTTCCAATTAAAGCTCACTTTATTTTCAAATTGTTCATTTGATTTGACGGGCTGATTCAGTTGTTCTTTGCTGCATCAGGGAGGCGTGCTAACAAGTGGAAACAGCCAGCCTCTCTGAGGTTCTTCCCTTAAACTGAAGAGCGAGAAGAAGAAGAGAAGGTTTGTTTTTCTCTACATAAAAGCCTTTAGATGACCTATGGTTCCAGGGATGGCTTTAAAGAAACTCGGGACAATCAAAAGGACAAATGTGACGGACCTCCTGTGTGAGACACAAGATGAATGTGAAACAGCGCGTTGGTTCTGTGATGTCTTTGACCTGATAGTTCAAAGCTGCTCTTGGACTCTGGACCCCAGTTCAGTATGGGAGCACCTCAGACAAAGGCTTTGTTCATACTAAAGTAAATCCAGCACATTGTTCCCTTTGAGCTGAACATCACCATTTCAACAGGATGGACTCTTTCCAGACCTGAGCAAAAGCATCAATGCGCCCACAAATTCATCACACGAACTGATACATTTTTAAATCCTTTCTTACATTTATGATCCTTTCTAACTTAACTTTTCTAAAGTCTTCTTCTTTTTAGTTTTCAAGCACGTTCATGGGTTAGGGTTAGGGTTAGCCTAATTTCATTATTTTCTGATCCCACCATTATACATCCCAATCATGGTGTATAATGATCAGTTTTGAATGGACATGTTGCACAAGATAAACTACATGGGAGAAGTGCTGCGGAGTTACAGGACAGTGGCTCCCCTCACCTCCACCCCTGCTACGGTATCAGGAGGCATGGGGAGGTGTTGCAGCCCGCAGCCATAGTTAACCATGGCAGAGCAGCAAGGGCTGGCTGCTGCCGTGCCTCAGTTCCTCCTGAGACACAAGGGCGAGTGAACCTTTGAAGTTAAAAGTGTGGCTGGAAGACAATGTGAGCTGTATGTGAGCATCTTATCTATGGTGTGTGCAATGTAATGTCAGACCAGAGATGGTATGTATCACAATGTCCTGACTGTGAGTGCAGGGCCATATGTGTGGACTAAACCAGGATGCCTTTAAATACAGCATTAAGGTCCAAGTCAAAACCAACACTTTAAAGAATTTAATTTTAGGAGATTTTTTTCCATTTATTTACTTTCTTACCTTTATATTTATTTCTTTACTTTTTTACACATATGGAACGTAGTAGGTGGGAAAATATGAAATAAAAGGGGCTTAATTGCAAATTAACTACAAATATACCCATTTGATACTTTACTTACTTACAGTATCTATTTATTTTTGCATTTGGGTATAAGTGTAATTACATCCAAATGCATAATTACTCCTGCCTGCCCAATGACTGCTGGGAACCAGGCTCTTCACAATCCTGCAAAGAGTATGGCGGGCGGGCGGATCTGCAAATGGATTGATGGTATTCAGTAAACTAATTCAATGCCTGTGAGCAGGGCAAAATAACCTTTGTTTTTTGGGAGCAACCACTGAAACCGTCCTCACAATTTAGAGTGCCAGATTTAGTCATTTCCTTTTATGCCATCTGTCAACATTGTAGAAGCTTTTTGCTTCAAGATATATGCCTGATTGATGAGAATGTACATCAGGTTGGTGCCATTGCATGCAGCTTTTTCATTATCCAGCAAGCTCCCAAGGCACTGGCCTAATGAGGAGTGTAACCAGCGGCGTAGGAAGCGGGGGGGACGGGGGGGACATGTCCCCCCCAATATTGAAGCCAGGTGGATATGTCCCCCCCAAAAAATTGTACCGCAAAATATTGGATTTTGACATTTTTTTAACTAGCGTGCTTTTATTTTGAAGGCGCAGCATCGCGTTACGTCACGGTACTCCCCCTCCCCTCTCTGAACTGCTGAGTGAGCACTTAGAAGGGAGGGAAACAGCGACACAGAAGTCAGAAACTTGCGAATGAGGTAAAATGGTCTGTCGGGAATGCTGCTATGAATATTGCTTATTTATAACGTCTTGTTGTCAGTTCACTTTCATATATAGGAACTGAATCTTTTTGGTTTAATCATCTTAGTCTTGAGATGATCACTCATCCAATATTTAACTGCTAACTTTCTCTAGACGTTTGCTACGCTAGCCAAAATGTCTTTTTTTTTATATATATATCTCATTTCAGTACAATGCCACCACCAACTAAAAGGCTGAAACAGCAGCAGGACTTACTCAGCTTTTTTAAAAAGAGTAACGTCAGTGTGAGTAACAGTCACACAACACAAGGGCAACACCTGTGTTGCCCTTGTGTTGAAATTAGCCCGGTCTGGGCGTGCGTTTTACGAGGATTTTTTATTTTTTGCGTGGTTTTGCTTCGCCGAAATGGACAGATATTATACCTGCCGCGCTCCTGATCGTTAGTTAAAACCACAGGGAGAGTTAATTTTAATTCTTAGCAGCGGCTAACCAACAAATTAACTTCTGCACCTTTATTTCCTCAAATAAACTGCTGGCTCCTCTTTTTAGACTATAAATAGATTAACACAACATTGACAACTCTGTAGTTTTCTCTGTTCTGTACTGCAAACTGGAATTAAAGGCGCCATTTCTACCAAAGGTCTGGACAGACTGGCGACCTGTCTAGGGTGTACCCCACACCAGAACCTCCCGACCCCACTAAGGGACAAGGGTGTACAGAAAATGGAAGGATAGATGGATTTCTACCAAAGGTTTAGAATGCGTTTTTGAACCAGATGCTTCAAAGCGCCCTGTCCATAATTCTTCAACACACTGTCAGCTCCCTGTCAGAAAGACTTTAGTTCAGAGTCCATAAGATAATACTCTGAAAGGATTTTAATGGATTTATTTTATTTGCCTCTGCGATTAACTCTGCGCGTAAAGTCTGTAATGTGACAAATAAAATGTTTTGTTTGATTTAAAATTGGCCATGTTAGGCTCAAGAGCTGTACCTCATTTCTGAAACCATCTCATATGTTTAGGAGCAACAATGCAGGGACAGCACAAAGGAGACAGGAAAAGGAGAGGATAGTGCAACCGGGCTAGAGGCAGGAAGTCAGAGTGAGGGAGAGACAGGAGTGGAGCAACAGGTAAGATAGAGTAACTCATACGAGTAGATACTTCATGAGAGTCCACAAAAAAAGTTGAAAATTTTAATCTTTTGCTTGTAGTAAGTGTAGTTCAGGGGCATTGAGTGACATTGTAACTTTTCCTTCTAGGGAGTTCAGACTAGGGACACACAGCTGAGAGACTCTGAAGTCAGTGGACAGAGAACAGAGCCAAATCAGCCACATCCAAAATTCATAGACCCTCAAGCTCTAGCCAACAGAACTTTACATTTCCAAGGAAAGTGGTACAAGGAATTTCCCTGGCTACATTATGATGCAGTGAAAAATGGCATTTTGTGTTTTTATTGCATGGCAATTTACCAGGACAAACTCACACCATTTGGTGCAAAATCCGAACCCGCCTTTATCACTTCTGGATTTAAAAATTGGAAAAAAGCATGCGAAAAATTTAAAGCACATGAAAATAGTCACACACATCGTCATGCTGTTTCTGTGACTGCACAAGAAAGTCATCCTATAAATGCCCAATTATCCAGTGCTTTGGCAACTCAGCAAGGTGACAATAGGCACTGTCTGGAGAAAATTGTGAGCTCCATAAAATATTTGGTACGGCAGGGACAAGCTTTGAGAGGGCATGACGATGATGACAGCAATTTGTATCAATTGTTAAAAAATCTGGCAGAAGATGATGCCCTTTTGGCTAAGTGGTTGCTGAGGTCTCAGAAAGAATACCTAAGTCCACAGATACAGAATGAAATCTTGTGTTCTATGAGCAATAGTATTGTCAGTGAAATAGCAGATACAATCAGAAACCTACCAATTTTTGAGTTTGCAATTATTATGGATGGAACACAGGACATTTCTGGGAAAGAACAAGAAAGCATTTGTCTGCGATACATTGACAGTGACATGAAGCCCCATGAAGAGTTTATTGGCTTGTACTCAGTTTCTGAAACAACAGAAAAAAGCCTTGCTGCTGTTGTTAAAGATGTGCTGCTCAGATTAAACTTACCAATGCATGGTTTACGAGGTCAAACTTATGATGGAGCAGCCAATATGTCTGGGAAGCATGCAGGTGCACAGGCACTGATAAAGCAAGAGCAGCCACTAGCATTTTTTGTTCATTGTGGAGCACACTGCACTAATTTAATTGCACAGAAAGCTTGCTTAGCCTCAGTTCTGATCAGAGACGCATTGGATTGGGTGAACCAGCTTGGAGTTCTTTTCTCTCAGTCAGGGAAGTTTAAGGCAATCCATGCAGCAACAGCACATACAGAGAATCCATCGTGCACTGCAATAAAACCCCTCTGCCCCACAAGATGGGCAGTACGGAGCAAAGCAATCAGAGATGTTTTGTCACAGTATGGGTCAGTGCTGGCTAGCTTGCAGGAGATGGCTTCTGGTGCCTCAAACACAGCATCCACTGCTAATGGACTGCTGGGGCAGTTTAGGAAAGGTAAAACAGTTTTGGGTCTCATCCTTGCCTCACCTGTGATTGATGAGCTTGAATGCCTGAGCATCTCTTTCCAGAAGAGAACTCAAACCATTGCTGGAATGAGGACTGCTGTGAAAGTTGTTCAGACTTCACTTAAGGCTAAAAGAAATCAAGAAAGTTTCAACACTCTGTTTGAAAAGGCGATGGCTGAGGTTCAGTCTTTGGGTGTTAAACCCATCACAGTTACACAGAGAAGGCCACCCCCAAAACGCTTCACTGAAGGAGCTAAGACACATCAACCTGAATGTGCCAATGACCACTACAGAGGTGAATTCTTTAAAGTATTGGATGTTGTAGATGCACAGCTCACTGGGCTATTTAACCAGGATGACTTGCTGACTTTGCAAAAGTTGGAAGAGACACTTCTCAGTGGAACGATTGATGCTGCAGTCATTGGGAAATACCCAGAGTTGAATAGAGAGTTACTTTCAGTGCAACTTCCTATGTTTAGACTGAACTACTCATTTAGCAACAGCGCAGAAGCTGCAGGGATCATTGGTGGACTGCCTGGAGAGGTCCGTAGACTTTTTGGGCAAGTGGAAACTCTGGTTAGGTTGCTTTTGGTGGTCTCCGTTTCATCCTCTGAGGCAGAGAGAAGTTTCAGTGCGCTTCGTAGACTCAAAACGTGGCTCCGGTCTACAATGACTCAAAACAGGCTTAATCATGTTGCTGTCTGTCATGTACATAAAGATAAACTTGATTTACTGGACAAGAAGTCAGTTTGCAAGCAATTTGTGGCTGCAAATGAAAGGCGGAAAAAACATTTTGGCTCTTTTGCCTAAGCCAGTGTTTGCCATCCTTTTATGTTTCCGGCACATTTTTGGCGAATTATAAATGCATGGCTGTAAAGTGCAATTGTTCAGAAGCACAGAGGTGTTGATCTCTACCTAGGGTTATGTGGCCTATAATCTCTGTGCTAACTGCTTTTCCAACAGTTAAAGCACACTGTAGTCAGTGAGTTAAAAAGCTTGTCTATTAAATGTGTATTTATTGTTGGTAAATATTTCTTCATTTTTGATTTGGTTTAATTAGTCATACAGTTCGACAAACTGAATAAGCATATTTTGATTGATTTTCTTTTCTTCTTTTACTTAATGTTAAAAGTGTGAATAATTTGTTCACTACATTGTCTGTGAGGGCTCTTTCATCTCAGAATTTTGTTTAATCAAAGATTCATTTTTGACCATTATTGCAAGTTTGACAAAATAAAACATATCAAACTTTGCACTTGTGTGGCCTACTGAATTGTTTTTAATCCAACTGAAATATTTGATTTTCTAGTGTGTATGCGGACACTAAATATGCCAAGGGCTGAAGCCCTTGAAAGACATCTCCCTTTGCTTAATAAAAGACTCCAGTCATTTTGTTTGGTGATATGCTCACATCTTATGAACAAATGCATTATGTAAATTTTAAATGCATTATTTTTGCAAGACACAATTTATAAAGGAATAAAGTAAAAGATTAAATAGCCTTTTTTTTAAGTAGCGTACTTAAGATATATTTCTGTTGAATATTTACGAATCTCAGATTTCCGACATGTGTCCCCCCCAATTGTAAACTTATTCCTACGCCCCTGAGTGTAACAATTAGGGCTGCATGTTGTGTGACTCTTTTAAGAGAAAATCAGATGGGCATTTTTATCAAGCATGTCTTTGTATGAATTCCTCCATCACTTCCAATTGATTAGATCATCAGCAAAGAAAGACCTGACTTTCCTTTTTGATTTTTTGCAGGGATATTCCCATGATTACAATAGTGGCTGTGAAGAAAACTTACAGTAAAACAGAGCACAATGGAGACCTCAGAAATGCTAATGTTTCTCTTGGAAATATAAATATACTGCACACAAGAAAGTTACAGTATGCTTTGAGAGTGGTTTCTAATTTGTGAATTGGCCATGTTCAGTCTTGCGCAGACAGTGAATTATTTGATTTATCTTAATCCATGATGGCTGCTAGAATTTTAAACTGTGAAATCAATGAAAAGTGGTTAACCAGCTAAACAACCACATTGGTTGAGCCTTGGTGTTTTGACTCCATTGCACATTGAAGTAATGAAGCCCTTAGATAACAAGTCTAAAAGTGTGTTTAGAAGATATCAGATTTTAATGATGAAGTATGCTGTTGGTTGAAGTTAAATCAGTTCACCAAAGGCTCACATATCAATAACTGGCTTCATTTTTCTATATACAGTTTCATTTAGTTAGACAGTTTGAGATACTTTATTTATTTACTTACTTTTATTATTTTTGATTTATTTTTTGCTTGATTATAAATAGTTTTGAAGATGGGAGGATTATTTAGCATATTTAAAATCCTGACTTATGGAAAAGAGAAGGATGAAAATTGACGAAGTTACTACTCGAGATGGTTAATTCTTTGCTGCCATCTAGGGGATGTAAAGAAATATTACGTATATTTTATAATGAAAGCTTTTCCGTTGGACATGAAGCATACACAGAATTTCATAACATACTTTCTTTATTATTATTTCAAGTGGATACATTAATAAAAAAAATACGATTTTTAAACAAATATATATATGTGTGGGGGGCGTGGGCGTGGGTGTGGGTGGGTGTGTGCGTGTGGGTGGGAGTGCGCGTGTGGGGGTGCGTGTGTGTGTGTAGAAGTAGCACACATTGAAAATAAACATTGTTAAGTCCATAGAAAACTATTTGAATCTTGAAAAACATTGTATGTGTTTTATCTCTTTGATATGAAATTCTTCACTTTACTTACACAATTGAAAGCCCTGGGATTTTCTTTTTCTCTTTGAATTTAACACCATCTTGAAATCTTGAAAGTATTTGGGCAAATCTAACTGGAGGGAATCTACATCAAATACAAAGACTTCATTACCATTGACACGCAGGAAGCCAAATTAGGCTGTGAAATTATATTAAATTAAAACCCAGTAGATTTGGATGCAGTGTTCACTGCAGAACATTATGAATATAAAATGAATGTGTTGTATTATTGAAAAGGCTCTTCAAGGCAGCAGAATGTGTTTGTGAAGCTGAGAAAACTTATTGGATTTTTATTTTATCCTAAACAACTAGTGACAGAGTGACATTAGTTCAGCATATATCACCTTGCACAACATGGATAAAATAAAAAATAAAAATAACACCTGCTTCCTCACATGTTGGATGGCAAAAGTGAAAATGAAAAACTTGGATTGCAATAAAGTACTATTTATGAGAAATATTAAACATGATTTAGAAATTCACTAAACCACTATTAGACTTAAATATATTGTTTATGCTTATTGTTTTAACCAGGCTATTCTTCTCCTTATTTCCTTATTTCAATCTCTTCAGTAGATTTTTTTAGTTTTCAGCTCTTTCACCTATCAACTGATAAGCATAAGTAGTATACTTATACACCCAAAAACACAGAGCTCTCAATAGGTTTGAATATGTTAAAAACTTGATTTGCAGGTTCTTTTGATTTTTCATAAAGAATGTCCACCTAAAAGTAGGTTGAAGTACGTTAAAGGATAGTACTTATATAGAGTTCCTTTTACATGAATTCTTGCAGCAGTGTGGCATGGCAAGGAGGTAATAAGCCTCTGACACTGAAAACCCAGGTTGCTTTAATAGCAGCCTTTGGTCCATCTGCAATATTGGGTCCAATAGATTCTCTGTGGGATTTGGGTCAGTTGAGTTTGGGTGTCATTCAAGCACTGCTCATTACAGCAGGTATTGGATCTTTTGACAGTGTGGCCAGGTAAGATGTCCTTCTGGAATATGACATCAGCATCTCCATGAAAGGTGATCATTTCAATGGAATCAGGGAGGGCACTGAAAATTTCTGGTAGATGCTTGAACTGATTTTGAACTTGATAAAAAAAAAAAAATGAGTAGATCAAACCAGCCACTGACACAGATCCCTAAATCACCTGGGTGTGGAAATTCTATGCTGAATCCTGGATTCCTGGAGTTTGGAATCGTTGCTTCCAAACTCTTCTTCCAGATTGTGATCTTCATTTCCAAATGAAATGGTTAATTTACTGTTAGGGTTAGCTTAAAAATAGAGCTTCGACTGCTGATTAACTTGCAGCCTTTTTTTGTCAGTATCCCAGGTAAATTGACTAAAGGTCAAGAGTAGCTAAACACAATGAATACCACAACTTTACTTCATTTAGATATGTCTGTGTGTGGCGACTCTGATTCCAGCAGCACTCTCAACCTTTCAGTCAATACACTTTCACACAGCAAAGTGGGACTGCTCAGTGTACAGCCAGCTACTTTAGCAATGACTATTGGGTCCTATTTATCACCAGACTAAGACATGTATGAAATATTTAGCCATTTTTAAAAGTGGGAGTGGGGAACACTGAAACCAGAAAGGATCCAGTAAATTTCTTGGACTGGTGAATATGAGTGTAACATGTGGTAGCAATCACCACTGCTGGGATTTTTTTATGAAACAATCACCAGATGCTATGTTAAACAAGACAACAACAATAACTTCCAACACCTTTGCTCAGCACAGCAAACTAATTGGAAGAAATGGAGACATTGTCTAACCCCTGGCATTTCCATTCACTTTTGAAGGCTACTAACTGTACCTTAAAAAGGTTTTTTGACAAATTTGAAAGTAACCTTAAAAAAAAGAATTTACTATTTTAAAAAAATAATGAAAAAAATAATGGCAAATACAAAATCCCCTTGTTGAAGTTTCATGGTTAGTTCACATTTTGTTCCTGCACACCCTAGAGGAGTCCAGATTCTTGCATCATTTTTTTCTTATCCATCTGCATCATTTTTCCAAAAGTACTGAGTCACTTGCTTTTTCACCCACATGAACTTTAAGGGCACCCAATTCTCTAGTTTTTCTCAGTTGCTTTGGTGCAATTCTCAGAACAGAATTGAGATTCTCAAAACAACTTGCTCAATCTTCAAATCATTGTGTCACTTGTACGCATCAAGAAAGCATTTTCTTATTTCTTTCAACAAGTTGCAAATGTGTTTGGACATCATGCAAGTAAATTATACACAATTCTCTGCATTTTCCTACCTTTTCAATTGCTTATGTAACGATCAAAATGTTGTCATGATCGAGTACAGTGTTTGTTAACTGTACTCACCTGTTTTAAGTTGATCCCTATGGAATTTAAGTCTGTGTTTTCTGCTCACTTGTGGCCTGGTTGTCTGTTGTCCTCAGATTCTTTTCATCTCTGGTTCCTGTGTTCACTTGAAGGTGGCTGTTATTCAGACTATTAGACTGGAATAGACTAAGCAGTAAGCTCCCGACGCCCCACACTCTTTCCACGAGGGTCAGACAAGTCCTGTGCTGACACGCAATTAGCCTGCTTCTCAGATCCAGGGAGAGATTTCCAGGAGGGATCCAGCTCATTGTGACGTGCTGTCGGCCTCTGGTTTTGACAGGGGTTGGAAAAGCCTGATGCTGACACATCCACAACCTGCTCCATGGCGCTTGATGTCACTCCTCATACTCCTAAGCCCCCGAGTGTTCCTATGCCTCTCCTTTGACACCTGCACTGACGCCGCCTGCCTCCACACAGGGTTCTCCATGGGTTCCTACATGGAGAGCTGGCAACCTGTGCATGTCATGCACTTTAGCATTTTGACTTCACTCTGTGGCCTGACACGCTCCATTTATATATATATATATATATATATATATATATATATATATATTACTAATAGTTGATTATAGATTTTTTTTAATTTTCACAACAGGGCTTTCTATTGAAGTATAAGTCTATCACATTACAATTTTTAAATTCACAGAGGTCCAGAGAAACACATCCTTTTACAAATATGTGCAGAAGCCATGGGCTGGATTTTATACATCTGTGTCAGTGGTGGTGATTGGACACCTGAATTCAATGATTTGGACTGGTAAATGAATACTTTGGGTGACATAGTGTATGTGAATACAGTGTAAAAAAAATATCACCTCTTTGACTTCTATTTCTATGTCAATAAAGGGTCCTGAGATAGCTGAATAAGTTAAAATTATTGATCAGTTTTCAGATAAGCAACACTCTGTTTAATCATTAGCCATAATAGACAGAATGCTTAGTGTCCTTTTCTGCTGTCTGTTGTGATGTTTCCAAATTATGGTAAATTAATTCAAAATGCCTTATCTTACATTCTTTTTTTCTTTCTTTCTTTTTTTTTTAATCTAAAATCTGCCAAGCAAAGTTTCGGGCCTTTCTTGACAAAATAAGGTTCAAAAACTCATTTGCTCTCTTCTCGCTATTTCTAGTCTGGCACCCAGATGGTGACAAGAGAAAAGTGACAGACGCTTGTCTCCAGACACTCCAGAAATCTGACATCCTCTTGAGGATGTCAGACAACTCCACTGAGACGGATGAACAACTCTAACACCACCTCTCATCTCCTTCATTGACTGTGTTTGGGGTATTTGCACATGGATACTCGTATCTAAAAATAACTCCATTCTGTTCCTTTTAATCAAATGAGACATATACTGTCTGTCTTCACTCAGGGAGAGAGAAGAGTGAATCTTAAAAAGACTTGTCTCTTGAACATGTTTCAAATTGTTAAAGGGGTAGTATTTTGTAAAATCAACTTGTTTGAGGTTTACATCATATTACAATGCTATTCCCTCATCAAAAACATACCTGGAGTTTTGCTTTAATTCTTTGAGAAATCATTTAATATCTTGAGACAACCATTCAGCTGTGCAAAACACCTGGGTGGTCTGAGTGCCACCTTGGAGGCGTAGCTCCTCCTCTGAGCTGCAGTTTTTAAGCTTCTCCTCACTAAGCAGCCCTGCACTCCAACTCCTCCCCTCAACTCCTTCAGACTAGTCAGCAGCAATCAACAAACACCTTGTGGAACTGTACATCTGTTGAGCTCATTATACAAGCTATTTCTCAGTGCTTCGCTGGTAAAAATGTTGTAATAGAGAAGCACTGTAATGATGACTTCCTGAAGGACAGAAACAGACAGAGGCTCAAATTCAAAGCATTAAATTACAAAGTCAATTGTCTTCTAAGTCATGTTTAGCATTTTTATGACGGAAGGTAACACAATTATTTGATTGTGCTATGAAATAGCATTATGTGTCTGGAAAATACATAACACTGCCCATTTAAGGTTTGTTGTTACATTGTCACAAAATCTTCAAGACTAAATTTTTAAAGCTTTTGTTGTTATTTGATTAGTAAAAAGACTTGCCATGCCTTTCAAGTCTCCGTTTTGGCTGGAAAAACGAGAGACTTTTTCCAGCTAAAAAAGTCGGCACTTGCAAGGTGCTGCAGGTGCCAACAGGAGGAACAAACAAGATGTTGTGCCAAGAGATGGTCTCCAAAAACTGACTGTTGGATCAAATATATCAATTAAGCAGAACTTCCAACCTTGAAGGTTAAGGTCTGTTACACATGTACCCAGGAGAAATAGAGACAACCCTCGGGAGGGCTGTTAAAGCTGTCATCACCAGCTCATGGGGATGAAGGAACATTCCAGACTATGTTGTTACAAAGTGATAACTGTGAAAGACAAAAACCAAACACAAGGAAAAAGCAAATGTAAAATGTATTATCCCCAATATTTACAAAATAATAGATCTTTGTAACAATAAAGGTAGATGAAACAGTTGTTGGGGGACAACAGCATACTGGAAGCACAGTGTCTCTTTATTTAAAATGCACATGAGGTATTGCCAGATTAAAGGACTACAAAACATATTTTCAATATGCCCAATCCATTATTTTACTGATGTTTGTGTTGTATTCACCTGAGGCCTCCATCCACACAAACTTCTTCAACAGGCATGTTGCTGCACAGCATTTTAAGGTTAGTTTTAACATTAGCTCTAGTTAAATCATTCTATAGGACATAATTTAAAACATGAATGAATTAGAATTTTTTTGTTTTGTTTACAATAATCTGTCACCATTGTTTTAATATTTTCACTTAATTTATTTATTTTTTTTACTTTCATACATTGTCTTTGTCAACCTGGTCAATACTTTACACAAAGCTATGCTGGCCACTTTAGAATTGCAGCAACATAATAAAGTCAAATTTTTGTGTAACCTTCTGTGGAAGAAAATGATCAAATTAATGGTAATTTGCTCAGCATAGGAACTTATTTCACACAGTCATCAATATATTTTTATTAGATTGTTTTCTTTCTTATTATTATTTCATTTCAGTGAGACTTGTTTCTTTCCACTGATGAAGCTCAGTCAAGCTTCTTAGCCCAGTTTTGTCAATTTTAAATTTTTTCATATCTTCCACATTATTTCAGTTTTACACTCCTTTCTTTATATTAGTATTTTCTTTTTGTTCACCTGGTCTTCAGCTTTGAATGGATATTCAGTCACAATATACAGCCACCAATCAACTCTTTCTCTACAATTGTGACACTTTCAGTTTAAAAGGTTTGCCTCTCATAGCACAGTCAGACTGCAAAAATTAAAAAGAGTATATTGAGCTCCAGTTGTCCTCTGGCCAGTCTGATTATTGACATCAGAGTAACCTTTCTGTTGTTCAAATTGCCAAAGCTAAATTAATTTAAATAATCCAGAAATGTATATTTTAGACTATTTTACTTGCAAATTATGTTGCACATTTTTTCTTTGCCACTGAACATGTTAAAAGTCAGCTAACCAGTCCAGTCACATAGAAATCTACAAGCTATTGCCCATGTACTTTGCAATCTCACTTTTGAGATCACAGAGGACAGACCTTTGGAACTACAAAGGTTATCAAAACCAACCTGACATTTCTGCTGAAATCTAGGTGCTTTTTGCCATAATGTCATAAATAGAACCTGTCAGCCAACACAAGTGTAAAAGATCTAAAAGCAGCATTTGTTTCTTAGATATAATAAAATTCAAGAACAGATGAGAAATATTAATTGCCTTCAACCAGTTTGGATTACAAAGCTATTTCTAAAGCTTTGTGATTCAAGAAAACCATATTTACAACTACTATATTTAAATGGAGAAAAAATAGCACAATTGTGAACGTTCCCAGGTGCAGCTGACCTATCAAAATGACTCCAAGAGTACATCTTCAACTCTCCCAGGAGGTCACAGAAGAACCCCCAAAGACATCTAAGACAGTACACGATTCAACAATGGGGCCAAAATGGCCTCCAAAGGATGATTATAAAGCCAAAATCACTGCAGACCAAAAAGAACACAAAGTCCCGTATCAGATTTGCCAAAAAAAACATCTGAGTATTTGGGGAAATGGACTGTGGATAAATGAGACAGAAGAGGTCTATCTCTTTACTTCTGACATAAAACTAACATTTCAGGAAAAAAAATGCAGCGCGTCAAACATAGTGGTGGTACTGTGATGGACTGACTGGCAGTTTCAGGAATAAGACGACTTGCTATAAATGATGGACCAATGAATTTGAACATATCTTGACATCAATGTTGTGTTCTGAAAAAAAGAATCCTCCTTTTGTAAATTCAAATGTTTGCTGGTAGTTTCTCGGGGGGGGTTTTCCGAGGGTTGGCTCAACAAGTTACTAGGTTTAGGAGACAGTACAGTAATCACATAGCGACAGGTTGGTTTTGATAACCTTTCTCTTAATAAATTAAATTCTAATTGAAAAAAAAAACACTTTTCATGTTTATTTTGGTTATCTTTGAATATGTTTAATGATCTGAAACATGAAAGTGTAATGCTAAGTCACAGCAACAACTGAAAAAAACTGAGAAAGGTCAAGTACTACTTCCAGGCTGTTAGTATGCAACACTGAATTTTAATTCCTCTGAAGGCATTGGTGACTCAAGAGGTAGAAGTTTGTCCTGTGAATTAACAATGGGGTTGTTAATTCAAACCCCCATTCTGTTGAACTCAGATATGTTTCCTTGTGCAAGACACTTCACCAGTCTTGCCCGGTGCCAGTGGTGTGATTGTATGGCAAAGTGTTTCTGTCAGTCTGACCAGTGCAGCTGTGGTTACAATGCTTACCACCATGATGCTGCAAAGCACTTTGGAGTCCTCTGGACAAGCTATTTTACCTTTAATTGTAATTAACTATGACCTACTTTACTTTGCTTTTTAGAACTATGAGTGGCAAATATTCGTCTCTAAAACAACATAATAAGTTTTGCCAACAGCTTTAAGATTTAATTAAATTGTTTAAACAATAAGTTTCATAATGAAGAAAGTTCAAAAAGCTTTTTTTCTTTACTTTCAATAAAATAGTTCTTTGTGCATACTGAATGATATTTGCATCCATCACATTATAAACGGTTGTCTCTATCTTTAGTCTGTCAGTCATATCTGAAACTGAACTGTATGTCTGCAACAATATATAGCATTTGGAGCATAAATCTTTTATTGATTGGGTAAAGTTGGTTGAGTTCACAACCCTAAAAAAATATTAAAATAAAAAAGGTTAAAGTGTAGATTAAGTAAGGCCACTGAAAGAACTTAACTTCATACTGTTGTCTTAACAAGCCACATGATTCCAGCTTTGATTTATCATTATTGAGTATTTATTTAGTTTGTCAGTTTGAAAGGTTTGAAGGATAAAGGTCATTGTGTGTGATAAACCTGATTTTAGCCTGATCAAAATACCCACTTTTAAGTGTGTCTACAGATATAGTTAAAAGTGGCTATTGTCTGCTAAAAAATAGAAACGTCTCTTGTCAGTCTATAGACCTTTGTCTTTGTCAATGAGTGATTAACTTGTGGTAAAAAAAAAAAAGATGTTTTCCTAGTTGTTCCGTTATTGGGGGTTCTGTGAAATTTGCTGATCTGGTTGAAGTTGAGTGAAGCGGAACTTGATTGTTCAGGCCTCATGTTGAGGTCAAACTTTGATTTTTGCATTGTCTCTTTTCCACATGACTTTCTTACTATTATTAGTACTTGTAGCAGTAGCCATAGCAGTAGAGTAGGAAGTGCAGAGGACATACTACTGCACAATTCTGCATACACAGAATACATATAGCTGTATGCAAGAGAGGCACCTTACAAAATTGATTGAGTTACACCGGTTCTGTCAGGAGGGATGGATCAGAAATCCAGCAAACTATTGTGAGAAACTTAAAAGGTTTGACCCAAGTCATACAGTTCAAAGGCAATGCTACCAAATACAAATGAGATGTATGTAATCCTCTTTTGAAGACATTAATATATACAGTATATGACATATTATTTCTCTCATTATTCTGATTTATCTAAATTAAGGGCTATTTGGTCTGATTTAACTTCAGATATTAAGATAAAAATGTTTATGTCTGTTTTTATTTCATATTTTGCACACTTCTGGTTTAAACTTTATTCAATCATTGATTTATCATCATACAAATGATCTTTTATACATAATTCTGCAAAGGTAGACATACCTCTTAGTTAAGGTGGTTTTTATTGTAATTTAATATAAAAGTAGTAACTTACTGTAACCACTAGAAAGCAAAATGAGAGACATGTTCATTTCCCTACAATCTACAGTTCAAGGTTTACATTACAAGTTTGCATATAACATATATTAACTGTTTATGTTCTCTGTTTCATTCTCTGTGTACCTTTTTAATATGAATTGACATAAATGCTTAAATCAGATCTAAAATTCATTCAATGCAGTCACACAGTAGCTAAAATACTATTTATTCCTACTCCCCAGTTACAATTATTCCAACATTTATCTTTCACAGGTAATTTTATCTCATCCACAGTAAAATGAAAAAGTTTCACAACAATGTTCAGAAACAGCCACAGAACATTTGTTAACATTTGTGTCAGTAACACAGACGCAACGTTTAGTATTTCCATTTCGACACACTGTAACACAGCAGCAACGGGTCAGAAATGCAGATGAGCCAGAGGTCAAGGCAGAGAAAATGAGTCAGCTCTTGTCACTCTAAGCAGCTTTGTTTTCTAATTACTAACAGACCATTTAGTTAAATGAAAGACACATCTCCATGTTTGTGAAGGATAGTTTCTGGAATGAACTGCTGCTTCTTCTTAAGGTGCTTCTACCGTGACTAGACGATGATGGAGTTTTGTCTCTGAAGATAAGCCTGATCTATTGAGCTAAAGAGAGGGGAAAAAAGAAGAAAATTTGTAGATTTTTGCTGAAGGGTGCAACAGTTTGCAACAGTTAATTAACAACTAAAAGCATCCATAAATCTAGTTGTAAAAGTGCAGTAAAGTCAGGATGTTGGTGTATAAATTTCATATTCTTTACACTACATGATTATCTCTTTTAGAAAAATATATTACTAACATACCATGTATCTGGTCTTGCATCAGGCCATGCCGCTTTCTTCTGCCAAATGCTTGGGCACCAACATTTGTGGGAACAAAGTTGCTGTGTCCAAGTCCACCTGAGCGACTCAGAAAGTCAGCCAAGCGGTGCGTCACGCAGGTCGCCGTGTTGCATGCCCGTTTTTGTGCTGTTGAATTGCTTGTAAAAAAAAAAAAATGTTAGAATATTTCTGATGTGATGAAATGAATGCAAGCAATAACATGTTTTCCTGTTTCCTTTCATTCTTCATACAACTTGATGTTCAGCAACATTGTTAGGGATAAAAGCAGTTTGATGATGATGGATGTTGAATTCGTCAAGAATGAACAAAATTGCAACAAAGAAAAAACAACTACTAGGCCCAATTATAGCTGTTAATTTTTTTATTGTATCGAATATATTTGCAACAGTTTTAAATTAGTTTTTTATTATTTTAAGTTGGTGACACAAACACATGGAGAGAGACAAACAAGCAAACTCGAATAACAATCATTTGGTGTAAAACTCAGAACTTCAATTGTATGTGCTGATGTAGTTTTCATATAGCTCAGAAAGGCTTCTTCTCTTGCCGGGGGTCCCTGCTCCCACATCAGTGCGAGGATAGGTTTGCAGTTTGTGAATATCCTGGGACAGTCTGCCAAGCACACATGTGCTCAAGCCGGTGCAGCGCTTTGACACGGGTCTATTCCAGCTGTTGGAGATGGAAAGAAACATGCAAAGGCTTACAGGACAGTAACATGCAGATATTGACCTTTGGCTACATGCATTTACAAAACAACTCTGTATGATATTATACAGGCATGCTGACAAATCTAAAAGGTGAATGATGCTAACCAAAACGAAACAGCCTAGTTTTTATGCCATTGGGCTATGGTTTGTCTGTCATGCATATTTTTGGGATGTTTGACATCATGCAAACATTATTATTCTAAACTCATGCTGAACTGCAAACAACCTATGTAAAACTGATGTGACAGCAATGAATGACTGACTGACTGGATGAATGAATTAATTAATTAACATGAATGAACGAAGGCCATCCATTCCATCTCATTCCTCCCATACGTTTCAGAAGCCTCGCTGTATACCTTCAAAATTATCACCAAGCTCAAACTGTTGGACTTGTACACAGAACCATGTTACGTTTCATTAGGTCAACAGAAAGGATTGACTATTTAAAGATGACCTGGAACATTCAAGCCATACCTCTCCCCGTCAGCTGGTTGTTTTGCTGGTTCATCTGAGGTTATCTGCATGAACTCTTTGATAGCTCTGAGTAACATTTCAGCATCCTTGTTCAATAGTGTGACCCCATCTGACATGGACTCCTTACTAGTTGAGAAAACAGTCATTCAGTTGGTGCATTGATCTCTCTGACTCTGACATAAACATTAGGTAAAAAGATCAAAAACTTGTTCAAATGAAGATAATCCACTTTAAGTGATACTTGTAATCTTAAAGACACAAGCAATTCCATCTAGATGAAGACGTTTTAATATTTCAGTGATTTCAAAAAATATATATTTTAACTCTCTTTTGACAGAGTTACTTAACTGAAAATGTCTAACTGTTGCAGAAAGCATGCTCCAGTTCTCACCTGGATGGTGCCGCATTCGAGAACGTCTGGCAGAAAAAAAGGGCATAACCGAGAAGGAGTGTCCTGAGTTTAAGCATGCTCATGATTCCCTGTAAAGAGAAACAGTCAGCTTTGTTGGTGCATGCAAAGATGTCTTTACCTCCACTTTGTTCGAATGTACAGACATTTGAAATATACATATATAAGCTTGGTTGGAGAAAATAATACTAAATTATTTTTTTTAGTTTCAAATGTGATTTAAGCTTCTTCATATTTTAACATTTTGTCCTAATCTGATTCTCTCCTCCATTCTGTCTGGATTTCTGAGGTTGCTCAGTCAACCAGTAGAGTTGTATAGCTCTAAATGGGGTTTTGTCTATTAAACAAATTAAGCAAATAATACAAATGCAGCAGATTCACATTTCCCTCCCTTTATTTTGCTGTACAGTGAAAGTTACTCAAGCGCCTCAAAATATGCTGCATCACATTTAAAATTGCAAGCTGTAAAAACAACAAATGATAAAAACAGTTATGAAAGGTAAACAATCTTATCTTTTTACTGACCTTGTGATTATAGATCGTCTGAAGTCGTAACCGATGAGGTGACTTGTGAATCTGCTGTGCTTTCTCACAGTGCAGGGCTTTATATATGTCCCACATGGATTTCTGTAATATCTGAGTAAACACTTGATTATACGTCATTGGACAATCCAATGCTTTGCCCCAAAGCTTTGAACCAATCAGAGATCCTGTGTAATTTATTGCAAGCAAATGAGAACTGGTATGCTAATATAATTTGCTGCGTGGTCTCAAATCACAAAGGTGTGTCAATGTTTTGAATAAGAGGGGGTGGAAGATAATAATGTTTATGCCTGTGAAAATAACCAGCTAGTTTTTAAACTTATAATTGCCATTGTACTGGTAAGCTGAAATCCAGTTTCAGAAGTTTCAGTCATGAAAGCCAAGCTTTCCTTTTAGTAGATAGCAAAGCACAACCAGAAGTAAGCAGGGAGAGGAGGAAGTTGGAAGGAAATGCTGTGTAAATCTGTTTGAGTCTGAAGTGAAATCCTGGATGATTTCATAATTCTAGTCAGATTTAATTATTTATGTATTTACTGTTATCTATGGTTTTTCCTCAGTTACTTCGGTCCATTTCTCATATAATTTTCAACATTTGCAAAACAATTTGTACAAACAGCAAAGCACAATGGATTACCTGCAAACTCCAGTCTCTTCCTCAATATACTTAGAAAGCAAATATCTGTGTCAATGAACATGTCAGTGCTTCAGAATAACAATTCCTTGTTTCATTGTGTTCGGATAAGACAGTCAAAATGATTAGTCATGTTGTCAATATAACAGTCAACTATGGAGGGATGTTTTGTTTGAAACTGTATGGGTAGGGTTTTGATTTTGTAAATTGTAATTGTGGGAGGTCAGTGGCAAGAGACTTGACAAGATTCAAATTAATGTTTTTACTGTAATTTATTGATATACCATGTCATTGTAAGCTAGAAAGCTGAACTGCAGAATACAAAAAACACATAACAAAAGTAGAAATGGAAACATTAGGAAAATAATACATGAAGTGGTGTAGGAATTACAATGCAGTTTTTCTATAACGTCAATCTCCATGCTGAGAAAAATTCTCCATTGGGTTTAAAGGATGAAGAGTAGGATGAGAGGAAATCTATCAGCATTGTGTTGTGAGATGTAAACCAAATCCTGATTATATTGGATTAATGGAAACTAGCAGATGTCCTCAGCCTCATCTGTCTCTTCCTCTGTTTGCCTGCTAACTCCTTTGCCACAGCCTCACTTCTCTTCCTCTTCTTCTTCCCTCTGACTGTTTAACCCGTCCAAATCCTTATCCTATTGTCAGAAATGTGACATTGTGTTGTGGCTACATACGTCATATAAATGCCAACTGATGGTTCATAAGAAGCCTATTAGAAATATATACAAATATGTATATATTTGTAAATATACAAGCATTTTTCATGTAAAGATTTATACTACAAACTTAAATGATGTGGAGGTTGAGATAATTCAACAGAGACCCATAAAATACATTTTGATCAACATGGCATAAAACATTTAAACTGTATGGAAAAGCAGAGAAGTGCACATAATCCCTTGCATGATGTACAAAAGCATTTGCAACTTGCTCAAAGGAATGATAAACTGCTTTTCTGATGTGCACAAGTGACACAACAATTTGAAGACTGAACAAGTAGTTTTGATTATACCTATTCTGTTCTGAGAAATGCACCAAAGCGACTAAAAATACATTTTAAAAGATAAGCTGTTCAGATAAAAGAGGCTATCATGTCACGCTGAGCTGAACAGGAACTGAAACTCATTTCTTCAAAGAGATCTAAAAAAATCTAACAGCATACAGGACTTAAGAGATATAATTGGTCAGCTACTGCATGAAAATGTTTCATCTAATGACTGAAAATCATCTTGATGGCGATAAAAAATCCATTCTTTAAATAGATTGAAAAACAAAACAACAACAACAAAAAACAGATCGTAACAAATTGTATTTTTATGACAGACCTCTTATTGTCAAGTGCAGAGATATTCAATTTGAAATTGATTCCTTGCTCAAATGGTTGTGCGTTATTCCTATATACTGGTAAAAAGAAAAGTAAAACATTTTTGGTTTTTTGTGAGGAAGCCATTTGTTCTTTTACTGTAAACAATTTTTTGTTCTTTGTTTGTATGTTTGTCCAGCACTCTTTTTGGCATGTTTTTGTGTGTCTCATTTTAGACATGACACTGGTCTATCCCTTCATTAGAGGAGCCTCATACATCTAAAAAAATTCTTAGGGCAGAGTTGACCTTCTGAATAAACAACAGCAGCCTTTGTCTCTCCCATGAATGTTGAGGTACTTGAACTGGAGGGCCAAAGTCCAAAGACAAGCTTTTAAATCCTTTGGAATAGCTATAGAAAGATGACAAAAAATTATTTTTGAAGCACATAATAACAAAAAGCAGAGTAGAAAATAATCCCATCATTTAGATTTTGTACTAAACAGCTCTGGACTCCGGAATTGAACATGTGCGCATGATTCAGTAAAATTTGCCACGTCAGAGAAAACTGATCAACTAAAACCACAGCAATTAGTTGGTCAGTCAAGTAGTAATTGCTGGGCTGAGTTAATTTGTTATGTCTTGTTTATTTGTGTGCTAATAGTATCACAGGGAAACCTCATCACTAGACTACCCCTTTTCTTACTTTGATGTCGATCCAGCTTCTTCAAGCAATTTACTTTGCTGCTGGTTTCAGGCCTTCCTCTAATTCCCCTTATGTAACAACAGTGGAGGATGTCTCATAAAGCATTCTGGCTCCATGATAGTTTTCACATCACAAGTAAAACTCATTTCAGTAGATGGACCTTTTAGTGATATTGAGCAGACCTGCAGGCCATGTAAAAGAAGCACTAAAATAGCCTCTGGCTCCTCCACACACTATTAGAACCTGATTGTGAGAGGCATCTCAGCAAGACATGCCATTGGTAATGATTGGTAATTGTCTTGTTTCCATCCGAGCATGCTCACAACACAGAGTTGCAGGCAAAAGATTTTACAGAGATTTTTTTTTTTTTTAAAAAAAGGTCAAGGTAAGGAGTATGTACATAGTAAAATAGTAAATTACACAGCCACAAAATTTTCAGAACCTTCTGACTAAGAAAAATGTTTGTTTTTTAAATTAAGTTTTTTTTAAAAAAGTAAGAATGTTAGCATCTGGGATGCAGCTAAAAAAGCTTATTTCATAAGTGATAAGGTTGGAAAATGATGGCATTACTTTTCATTTTCGTCCTGAACATGAGAGGAAAAACCAAACACATGCTGAATGGTTTGGGCATGATGTTCTTGAGGGATAGATGCCTAATAATTTATTATGTACAGGTCAGAACTACGTCACTGAGGGTTTTGTATGTTACAAGCAGTGTTTGTAATGTAGAATCCAGAAAATAATTAATATTGTCTCTGTTGGTAGTTCTATGTAGGATTTTGGCTGGTATGTTCCAGATCAACTGGAAACCTTCTTAATAAACCATGCAGATAATGTGACATTACACTAGTCAAGTCTGTAAATGACAAAAGAATGAAGTTTTCTTTCCGTATTGTGATGGGAGAAAATAAATAACATTGACACACTGGAATCAAAACAATTCTGGAACCAGAAATACAAACTAAACAATAGAATTAAGAGCTCAGAAATTTTAATGTAATTACAGCACTGCAGAACTACACAGAAGCATCTATAAGACAAGAATGTAATGCACTTCATTAATTAGTCAGATGGATTTTGTACTTATTTAATGTTACTCTAACGCTACCATTCATCACTGAATAATCTAACCAATGAGAACCAACTGATGCACAGAAAATTAATTCCAAGGGGGAAAAAGTATTGAGCCGTCTGCAATTAGCTCTCACTTCTCACATTTCCGGTAGTTCGGCATGAATTGGCTTGGGAAAATAATTACAACACAAGAGAGCAGGTTTGACAGAGAGGGCAGCGTCACTCACTGCAAAACGTGTCAGAGACAGTCTCAGTTGAATTCACTGGCAACTCATCCAAACAGAAACAACGTCAAGGTTTGCGTGGGCTTAAGAACAAATATGTGACACTGAAGCAGGAAAAACAAGAGTCAAAGGTCCTTCAATTATCTGATGGCTCTAAGAATCCAGAATTGTTGAATGAGGCCTAAAATCTGATAAAAGGGCATATAATAAGAACTGTAAGTTGAAATGTTTTTTTACATAAACTGTTTCCATTGTGAAGCTTTGCATTTCTGAGTAAAAGTAGTAGTCTGTGTAATAGAATAAACTCTGGCTTAGTTGTAACCATCCATCCATCCATCCATCTATAGCATGTGTTTGGACTGTGAAAGGAAACCAGTCCAAACCTGGAGTCCAGAGTACCTGGAGAGAACCCACACATGCATGAGGAGATCATGGAAATACTATACAGAAAAATATAGTCCACATCTTTATTATATTTGGTCAAAATGACCAAAACCTATTCTCCTGATACAGAAGTGAATATGTGTGGAAGATAATTCTGGTGTAACGGGGCTGCAATTCTGACCAGCTGATTAAACAGGAAATAAGTATTTAGTAAAGTTTTAAAGTGATTAAGGGACCTCTACCCACTCTGAACAATCCGGTCTAAGTTTCAAAAGTGTTTAAAGGACATAAGAGAGCACTTTGTAATGGACACTTATGTATAAGTAATAGATAGTCATCAAGTGAAGTATGCTACAGCTGCTTTCCATTAGAAACCTAACATTTAAACACCTGCCTAGAAGTTACATAGGGATTACTAGTCCTCTTGTTGTTGCTGCCACAGCCATTACGTTGTTAGAAAAAAGGCTCTGGCCTGCACGTCTGTTTGGAGAAAGGCTTTGTTAGGAGATTTGCCCCATGCTCTTAGTAATTCCAGTGTTCCTGGATAGGAAAGAATTTATTGGGGAGGCACTGCTGTCAAAAGATCCATATAATAAAACTACCACACATAGTCCAAATTGGAGTAAAACAGGAAAATAAATTCTTTCTCAATGGAGTCATTGCTCAGCCGTTGCCAGTTTCAGCCTGTGAAACTACGGGGTAGGCGGCAGATTTGTGGTGGGGTATGCAGTGTTTATCACTCCTAAGACTGGAACCACCAAAAGATAGAATTTTCCTTTCATCAATCTCTTTGTTGTCCACTTTACCTCATTTAGGGTCACAGTGAGCTGAACCTTGTCCCAGCAGTCAGCAAGCGAAATGTATTGTACATCTTGTATATGTATGTATTGTATTTTCTGACAGGTTACCAGTCCGTCACAGAAGAATTTTTTTGCTATCTAAAAACTGACGAATGTTAAAGATGTATATAGTTTTGCTCAGGTTGCGTTACATGTTGGACAATTTGTCAGTCAGTCTTAAAGCTTTCTCCTTTCTGCTCCAAGTATAACAATGGTAATTATGGCCAAGCATATCAATTTTATTTTCATCATAACATATTCTACACCTCCAACAATTAAAATCTTTTTTTGTTCTGTGTTGGTAAATTGCAATGTGCCTTTTATGGTGCTTTTGGAGTGATGACTTCTTTTTCTCCGAGAGGCTTTTCACTCCATGTTGGAACAGGACTTGTTTCGATGTGGCTGTCATTCACTCACCAGCTCCAACCAAGGCCTTTTGCTTTGGTCAAAGGTTTTATGCAAACATTTTTGCAACAAAGCCCTCTGAAATATGAGATTTCAGGGGGCTTTGTTGCAAAAATAAAGACTGCTCTGAGTTGCAGTCTTTATTTAAACTTTGTCTCTGTAAATCTTAATTTCTGTATTAGCTTTAATACCTTCCCTTCCGGTTTGTTAAATTTACTTTATGTTCCCAGTTGCTCCCGTTTCTGTGTTTCTTTGCCATCTTTTGTCTGAAATCCTAATTAATTATGACATGCAGGACATGTACAAATAGACTGGAGAGGGTAGAGGAAGAAATGAGACACAAAACATGAGGAAGGCAGGGAAGTAAGAAATGGTCATTGATGGATATTTTATCAATTTGGGAAGGCAAAAGGCATACATATACAGTATCTAGAAAAGCATTTCAGTTCAGTTCAAAAATGTTTTATGGATCCCAAAGGGAAACTGGATGTTGTTGTAACTTATTTACTTAAAGAGTTACTGTATTTATGTATTTATTGTATTCGATAGTAGAAACAGTTGATATGGAGAAAATATTTGTTTGATAATGTGCTGTTGAACACTCACATGCACAAGATGGCAGTATGTTATTTTCAGTTGTTTGGAATCCACCAGACAAGAAGAAGAAATACAATATTCTAGAAGAAATAGAAATACAATATTCTAAGTCAGTCTGATCCTCCTGTTGTTGCCACCAGCCAGTGTTGCTCTATTTTAGTCTGTTTAAGTTTCCTCTTCTTTTATTTCCCTTGGGACTCCCAATATTTAGGTAAAACATTTTAAATACATGAACTGTTTTATTTAGATAAATAAAACACGTTTACCAGAGATAGGGTCTCCCTCCTTGCTCCCTCTCTGCACGCAGGTTCTCCACTTCACCATTACATGAAGCTGTCTGGAAATTGTATTCAAGGATGAACCAAATTTCTGTATATTCACATTCCTTTCCAGAAATCCTTCTTTTTTGTCTCCCTCAAGCAAACAGAATGATTGGGCTGTTACTCTAAATACATCCACAGCTTTAACTCCATGTAAGTTGACTTTAAAGCAGAAGTCAAATGCTTTAAAAGTTTACAAAGTGAAGACATCATTTGGGCTTTAGAAATGACTTTTAAAGAATCGTAATCTCAGTGTATATACACTTTTGAACTTTAATAGAATAATAAAAACTCCTCAAAAACAGTCTTTCTCATTATTCTGGAATTTAACACATTTTGGTAAACCTAACAGATCTAAAATATAAGGCACTTTTGATTTAACATCAAACACAGAGAGAAAGACAATGATGTCTTCTTATACAGGGTACAGAAACTGCTTGTTTCATCTGTATTCCTTAACTTGAGCCCGCAATTTAATGTCACTTTCCTTTGTAGTTTTTAAAGTTAAATCGAAACTTTAATGCATTTTTTAATGTTTTCCAATTTCTAGAGTGTTGAATCCTGCTGGAAACCTTCTAAGTTTTGTCGAAAGGAGTTTTCCAGAATTTGTTTCTCAAAGAAAAATAGTCCATGCACCACTGAGAACATGTTGTAAAGGTGTGTCGATTACACAAACTGCTAACACTATGCAATTTTTTCCTACCTATATTTACCAGAGTAAGGGATTAGGTTTTTAGTGAATTTTTTTCTCTCTCTATTTTTCATTTCTCTATCCCCACCTTTTTCCTCCTCCAAATTTGTTTTCTTCGCTGTTCATTTCCTCTTCCCAACAGGTGAAATTCACAGCAGGTATGCTTAGTTGAGGCCCCCACCAGTGGCTTTTTTCTTGATGATGTTATCTTCTGATTGCCTGTAACCAGGGGTCTGCAACTCCAGTCCTCAAGTACCACTGTCCAGAAATTTCTGGATTCCCCAACACACCTAAATGAAACGAATGGTTAATGGCCAGACTTTTGGTAAAACTTGCTGAGATGCCATGGAGGAAGCCCAATCATTTGATTCAGGTGTAGTGGAGCAAGCCTGTGCCAAAAGGTTGCAGGACAGAGGCATTTGAGGACAGAAATTGCAGCTCTCTTCCTGCAAGCTTTTTAAGCTGGACTCAGATTTGAAGTCTGTTGACCTATATTGACGGCGCTCTTAGCCTTTGTTTCCTAGCATATAAGCTCATTGAGTAAGTTCCTCTAAGTCTATGTAATGTTGGTAATTCTTTCCTGGGTTTCTGTGCAGATCACTCAAAGATTCTTGGGGAAACTCTTCTTCCCAGTTAACATGATAAAAACCAGCCCCTTGTTCTTCGCTAGTTGCTTTGCACAGAGGGTCTAGATGCTTCGCTATTGAGAAATGATTGCTTCCTGGAGGCGTGGACTCTGTTGACGTTTTTTAATTTTACCTGGTCAAAAACATTTGGCTGTGACATATATAATGTGCAGTTGAGTGCTATGAAGTTTAACGGGAATTGCCTGTGCTGTAAATAATCATCCCCTTCAGTAAAGATAGAAGTGAACGAACAAGATGGCTGTTAATGTTAATTAAATATTTGGCCAATGCGGATTGAACGTCTTTGTTTACCTACTCCACTGCTGTTGCTCAAACCATTCTAAACCATACAGATTACCCTTCTAAAATGGCGCAGAAAATCAGCGTTACAACATTACAACTTCTCCTTCTGTTTGGTGGACAGAAGAATTAGAAATGGGAGAAAACCCAGACTGTCTGTGAAGTGCGATTTTAATTGAGTGGAATTGCACAGAAAGGTGATTTATACTTCCCGGTTAATTCCTTCAAGAACTCCTGTCTCTTCAATTGCAACCTATAGATTCACCAACATAAATCTGTGAACTGGAGCTTTTGCTTTTCTGGTAAAAGTGAGCATTCTCACTTGCCTCTCAGACGTTTCACCAAATACCTTCTCCACCATAATAATCGCTGACTCTTCTCTTTCCTCCACAATGAGATCTCCACTCGTAGCTTGAAGAGAGTTAGACTCTGTTCTGTCATATCCTTGTCTCAGAGTCTTGTTTCAGCATTTGGCTCTGGTTATTGGCTCCACATTATGACAACCAGATGTTATTCCAGAGAGCTGGCAGAAACCTAAGTCATCTGAGAGAATATGCTAAATAAGTATCCTTACAAATCCGAATGACTGAGAGGTCTTCAGAAGCCTTTGGGTTATCTGAAAAGATGGAAAAAGAGAAATGTACCACCTGCCTGAGCACAGAAAGATGCAACTTCGACTAATAAGAAATTAATCATAATGAACCACAGTGCATGGCAGATGTTTGGTGTGAGACCTTTCAAGCACTTTCAGTTTAAATCGTCTGCTTAAAAAAAATGCAATTTTCAAATATCACCATGTTTTTGTTTGATTTTTTGCTAAGGCAGCACCAACCTGTCCTCACATTTCTGCAGAGTTGCTGGCCTTAAGCATACTCATGTAAGTCTGGAATGCAGCACATGCCTTCACCTTTCACCTCTGCATGTATAGCTTGATCTTACCTAACCTCTATTGTGTTGGGGTGAAACAACCTGCAGCAGAATACTGGGCTAATCTTTGCAAAAATCCTGGCAACATTTAACCAGACTTACTCAGGTAGAGTTACATACCATTTTTATTCTTTTTTCTCAGTTATAGATTAAATATTTTCCGAAATGCTGTTAACTTTCAAAATGATTTCAAATAATGAATCTAATTTACATAAAGACTCACCTAAGAAAGAAAACATATCTGTACTATCATTTAATTTAAGTGATTAGTTAAAATCTTGCAAAAATATTTATGTGTTACCAGACTGTGATGAGCACAACATGAGTACATGATGTTCAAAAAATTATTTTAGGACAAATGTGTGTCACTTGTCTTTGGTTTTATTGTAGTCACTGACATCAAAGCTTTTTTGCAACTTTTTTTTCCAACAAAAATCATGTCGACTTTAAAATGTTGACTTCTCTCCTAAAGTCCAGTCACAATTGTGATGTTTATTTTTGCTTTTCCAAAGAACTCTTGCTAAATCTCTTCTTTCGTCAATACCTTGTTGTGTTTTGCCAAGGGATGTTTAGTTTAGCCAAAACACGTCTACCTCTACTTCCTAGAAATAGCAGTTCAGCTAGATATTTGGTCACTAAAGAAAAGTGTTGCTCATATTTTTATTTTTTAGCAATTATTGGTAATTTAATTTGTTCAACTTCAATGTAATGATAAACAACAACTGCTTTTGAAGTTCAGATTAAATTCATATTAGGAAACTGGAGTTTACACAATTGCTTTCCTGTAAGCAACCTAAAACCTGCATTTTTCTCTGTTCATTACCAGTTAATTTAAGTTTTATGCACTGACAAGTACAAAACATTTAAACAATTCAGTCATGAAAAGTTTACAAAGTTATTTATTGCTTTTGAGGTTTTTTTGTTTTGTTTTGCTGTATTTATTGTGATTTTAGGAAGGTAGCAAACATATCAATAATGTGGGTGTAAAACCAGTCTATTGCTTACTTTAAAACAACTTTAAAGCAGCAAGAACCTTTTAAATTCACTTTTATGTCACCTTTTCTTCTGACACAGGCATTTTTCGCTCAAGCAAGCTGCGCCCAAAGTCCTTGCAAAATCCTTTGCTCTTATTGTATCCCAAAAACAGGGATTGCTTAACATGCACATGAGGTTAATTCTTTTTTCTTTCTCAGTAATAGATTTAAATGTGCAATTAATTGTCTGATGTGTATTATGTCATGTGCCATTGATAATCTTTGAACATGCACTGTTGCCTGCATGTTTATCTAAGTCATACTAATTTATAGATATATGACAGCTTTTGAGATCTAAAATATTTTTATTATCAATAACAGTTTGCATAGGGGGGTGGCTGTATAGACTGCAAGAGTTGTTAGTAATTTTAAATGACCTTTAAAAAGTACACTTCATAACCATCTAACTGAGGGAGATTATTGATCAAGAGCAGAACAAAGTTCATCAACAGTTGACTCTAACTTTCTGGCCAATCTTGGGCTTAGAGGCGGGGGATAGAATAAATGCAAGATGATACATATGCGCTTCAGTTCCTCGGAGGAGAAACCGAGGTCGGTTCGGAGTGTTTTAGCAGGCAGGAGAGCATTTCGCAAAAATGGTTTCCCTAAAATCTCCGTCCCTGATGCCGGTGACCCGCGCGGAGGCGCTGCTCGCTCTGAGCTGCCTGGCTGTCGTTCTCCTCGCATTCCTGCTGGTGCGCCAGCTCGTCAAGCAGAGGAGACCCCCTGGGTTTCCTCCCGGTCCATCTCCCATTCCAATCATAGGAAACATTTTTTCTCTCGCCACTGAGCCGCACGTCTTTCTCAAGAGGCAAAGCGAAGTTCACGGGCAGGTAAGACTCAAACTCCCTGGAGCGCATTGCGCGGCGCGGCGCGCCGCTTGTAAACCGTGCAGGGCATGACCCTCCTCCGCACTTTCGAGCGTGCACAGTCTTGGGATTAGCTATGAAACGAACAAAGGAGACTCGCCCTAACATTTGGCAGACTGGAGAATTTGATTGGAGCAGGACAGCTGACAAATCAGAGAGTTCCGAGAAATGAAAATCTCCTCCCAAGAAGCCACATAGACATCCTTTTAGCCATGCAGGTTTTTTATATTATTTGAAATATATAATATATACATATATAGTTATATGTATGAATAACAACTTACAAAAAACAAAAGAAAACAAACTTGCATTTAGTTAATTTAGCCCTATTTTTAAATATGTGTGACTGAATGAAAAAAAAAACTGACTTCATGTTCCTGTTTCTTTTTCAGATTTTCAGTCTTGACCTGGGAGGCATAATGACCGTGGTATTAAATGGTTATGATTGTGTAAAAGAATGCCTTTATCACCAGAGTGAGGTTTTTGCTGATCGCCCTTCTCTGCCACTATTTCATAAAATGACCAAAATGGGTGGTAAGCTGCTGATTTATGTTTCTCATACACAAGTTCATAGAATGAGACAGTGGTTGGATTTTGGCTAATTCAACTTCTTTTGTTTTTATTTCTCACTTTACAAAGGTCTTCTAAACTGTAAGTACGGGAAAGGCTGGATTGATCATCGCAAGCTGGCCTGCAACTCTTTCCGTTACTATGGCAGCAGCCAGAAACTGTTTGAGCGAAGAATCACAGAAGAGTGCATGTTCTTAGTTGATTCTATTGACAAATACAAGGGAAAACCCTTCAACCCAAAACACCTTGTAACCAACGCCGTGTCAAACATCACCAATCTGATCATCTTTGGCCAGCGTTTCACCTACGATGACAGCAACTTCCAGCATATGATTGAGATCTTCAGTGAGAACGTGGAGCTGGCTGTCAGCGGCTGGGCTCTCCTCTACAACGCCTTTCCTTGGATTGAATATCTGCCCTTTGGAAAACACCAGAAGCTGTTCCACAATGCTGCTGAAGTGTACGACTTCCTGCAAAAGGTTATAATAGGATTTTCCCAAGGCAGGGTGCCCCATGCACCACGGCACTATGTTGATGCCTATTTGGACGAGTTGGAGCAGAACGCAGGAGATCCCAGGAGTTCTTTTACTTATGAGAACCTCATCTATTCCGTGGGGGAGCTCATTATAGCCGGCACAGAGACCACAACCAACACCCTGCGTTGGGCTATGCTGTACATGGCCCTCTACCCCAACATACAAGGTAAGTGTAAGATGTACCATCATTAAAACAAGAAGTTTTGATCAAAATGTTTTGAACAAATGAGTAATTTTTCCTGTTTTGTCATGCAAAGAGAGGGTGCACAGAGAGATCGACAGTGTGCTGACCAATGGGAGGCCACCTTCTCTCGAGGACAAGCACAGGATGCCCTACGTGGAGGCTGTTCTGCATGAGATCCTTCGCTTCTGCAACATTGTGCCTCTTGGTATCTTCCGAGCCACCTCCCAAGATGCAAAAGTCAATGGGTACACGATTCCTAAAGGAACCATGGTGATCACAAACCTCTACTCAGTGCACTTTGATGAGAAGTACTGGAGCGAACCAGGAGTCTTCTTACCAGAAAGGTTTCTGGACAACAGTGGCAATTTCATAAGGCGTGAGGCCTTCCTTCCGTTCTCGTTAGGTCAGTATTCTTGTGCTCCTCCTATGAAATAAAAACTGAGATTTTGTTCAAGAAACATTCACTTTCTATAGAAAATGTGCCTTTTTCTCTAGGCATTTTATAAATTCTGCTATAAAATATTTTACTAACTACCTGAAACTATTAAACAGTAAATTACACCTAAAACATTGTCACTATTTACAATGTGGGGAAAATACTTAAGTGCCTTTTGTGAAATTTCCTCTGCTTATTAGCTTAACACCAGGTAAAGCAAAAATGACTGAATGGAATGCAGCTTTTAGGTTAGTTCTTACCTTCAATTTACTGTAGTTGCCAGGTGCATGTTATACCTGGCAACCTACAATTTTTAGATTTATATCACACTTTTTACTTAAGTTTCTCTTTTCTCCCCTGTTTCTCTAAAACAACTCTTTATTTCACTTGAAAGTCAGAATACTATTTTTATAAAACAATCATTCTGATTTTTTTTTTTTACTTTTATACTATTTTGATTAGGCTTTAAAATTTGTCTAAATCACAGTATTTCTTTGTAATTTGGGGTTCAGTGGGGTTATAATTTAACAATTGTTGGCTCAACAAAATTAAAAATTTATCTTCCACTACAAATCTGCAGTATTCTGCTCATCCTTCAGTCTTGTTAGTGAATACTGCAATAGTAAATGCTGCCTACTTCACGTGAACTTGTGCAGCCAGCATGTATTATCATATAAGTTTATGTCCACATGTGGAGAACTTTTCTTTTTACACATGTTGCACTCATTCATTCTCTCTGAAAACCCACATGATTCCCTTCTGTAATGTTTTTATGAACTTTCACTTGTTTGGACTTAAGGACATAGTAGCCACATGTTCCAGTTATTTCTACATGAGCATGAGTTTAAATGAGCACATTTTGTATTTTCAGGGAGGCGTCACTGTGTGGGTGAGCAGCTGGCCCGAATGGAAATGTTCCTATTTTTCACCACATTGCTGCAGAGGTTTCATCTTCAGTTCCCTCCACGAACCGTTCCAACTGTAACTCCCAAACTTGGAATGACCCTACAGCCCAAACCTTACTCCATTTGTGCTATCCGCAGGCAGCAGAGGTTTCAATGCTCTGAAGGCACTCCTTACCACAAGTAGGTTCGTCAGCTGCAGTGCACAGAATCACCTGTGCATACTCATCTTCTAAAAGGACTTTTGGTGATCCATATGCCCACTGACATCTTAACACAACAATCGGTTTATTCAAGTGATATATATATATTTTTATAAGCATATATGCATGTTTGCACAGTACTTTTGACCAGCCGGGGAGGCACTACGAGTTGAATGGACATCCTGGGAGCACGGATGGGCTATTGATTTAATTCCCTGAGCTCCTGCAACCAGAAACGAAATGCCTGTGAACCTTGGCGCAGCGGCGATGGTTTAGGTCAATGATTTATATTATGTACACCAATGATGGGTCATATCACTGATGTTGTAGGACAGCTTTGGAGAAATTAATGACACCAGCTATTCATACAGCATTTGTCTGGCCAAATGGGACTAACGGACTTTCCAAGAAAGTTCTGAACTGTGTATTGGAATTGGCTTTAGACCAAGATTTACGTCATCTGGACTGACTCTGAACCTTTCTCCAGGGATAGTGCTATGTGGAAAATCTTTCTCTTAGAAAGCAAATGCAACCCTGATGGATTTCTAGAAACTGACTTTGCAATACTGGTTTTTGATAAATGGTGCTTATCAGTACTAATAATGTACTGTGTTTATATGTAACATGTTTGTTGTATTTTTGGAATCCTGGTAGTATACATGTTTATTTTTTTGTGTGTATTCATAAACTTGCCCTTCCTTTTCTTTCAAAAATGTTATTCTTAAATGCTATTTTTTCCCAAATGAGCCTTTGTGTTATTCATAATTCTATGTTATTATTAATTTAACAACTCCAACTATTCTGATGTGTCACTAGCAGAAATATTTCACAGAATGTAACCTGAAGAAAACTCAATAATCTTCGGGCTCACGTTGTCTGAGAAAAAAAAAAAAATCTTCTTTTAACTTGAAGTGAGAAAGTCACTGTTCAGTGCAAACTGTTTCTAGAATCTAATACTTAATAGATGTGTTGCTTGAAATATATACTGGGACACCTAAATACAGTTTGACTAGGAATGTTAATAACTTAATAGAATGAAAAGACATAAAAGACTACAACTGGAATTCATAAGCATCAAAAGGCCAACTTCAAATTGCTTCTTAGATTTTTCTCCAATCAGAGGTAGACAGGCAAGATGCAAAGCATTGTATAATTACCTGAATCACAGATGCAAATTACAGATGTTTGCAGACAGTATGTTATGATCCTTGTTACCAAACTACCGTAAGTATGCCTGACACACAAGTCAGGGTTCATACATCAGACAACACAGGCTCAGGTTTGACTACGGTAGTCATCCGCTGTACTAATATGAAGCTAAGGAAACATGACCTCTGTTGAACTTTTCAATTTTACCTAAAAGCTAATGTTTGGCTGTGACATGTAATGCAGCAGTCAACAAAATGAAGCTTACCAGAAATTGCCTAAAAAATAAATAAAATTTTCTATGATTTGTCTTAAGGATCAGAATAATAATTTTCCTGTGATTAGCATTGTTTATCTTAGCTTTGCAGCACAGTTAGGTACTGCAGGATGTTAGAAAAGCAGACTTTTAAAATTCTGGTTACTGCTTGCAAAGCTGTGGAGTAGCCTGTGATCTGTTTGTACATTGCCATGTGAATACCAGTTAGAAAAATATTGTTGAGAGAGTGAGCTGTAGTTGTCAATATTAGCGTTTTTAAGGACGTTGGTTAACATTGGTGGTTCTTAGCCACCATAATAACAGTATTATATGCTGGCAGTGTTCACTGTATAAAGAATCAGCACAACACAACTGATGACCTATAAATATGAAGTATTTTAAAGTAGTACTTAATGAAATATTTCCAAACAGACTTCCTGGAGCTGGTTCTGATATCCTTTGATTCATGTTCCACCTTTTATAACCACATTATGCACCAAAGTGGTGATAAAGAATATTTAACACATCTTTTTCAAACATCTTATTTTGGATGCCTTTTTTTTTTTTTTACTACAAAAATGAAGTCATTCCACAAAACAACTCCAAAAGTCAATTTTTTTAGCTGCCTTAAGAACTGACTCTGTCATTTCATTAATGCTCAGTTGAAAAAAATCAAGTTAACATGAATGTGTTTTTCTCAATTTACATAAAACACAATTACAAATGTCAAGTACTAAAGAAATGTATCATCAGGAAATTGAAAGAAAGCAGCAAACCACAGAACATGTTTGGCAGAGTGTGGAGGTGAAAGAGCCTGTAATGAAAATTAGTGACAGATGTGTCTAAAGACCCTACAACATCTGCCAAGACAGAAATGAATGACTTAACCTCAATGAAAACTATTACTAAAGCTTTGCACAGAAATGAACTGCAGTCCAGGAAGAATTCCACCTTTGTAGGAAAAACACCTTCAAATCAAACTGCATCTTCCTAAGAACAAAGAGAAAGATTATCCATTCCTGAAAAAAGTCCTTAAGGATATGACAAAACCAGAGCTCTTTGGCTACAGAGACACTGCTTGTTCGGAGAAAGAAGGAAGAGCTCTACACACCAAAAAGCACTGGCCCAAATGTAAAATCTGGTTGTTGCAACTGGGAATCATGTCGAGTTAAAATCAATCAAAGAAAGATATTTGAAAATTTTACAAGAAAAGGTATTATCAAAACTGAGTCTAGTCTTTGCTAGACCCAGTTTTGGGTCTAGCAACATGACATTAACTCAAAATATTATCTGCTGCTGGTGATAGAAATACATCATGAAGACCAAAGTTAATGCTATTAACAGACCTGGTCAAAACCCTGACTTAACGTGACTGTGGGGGTGACCTGAAGATAAAGGTCAAACGTAAGAGAGTTATTAAATATGAAGGAGCTTGGAACATTTTCCCAAAGAGGAGTGGGCTGGGATTCTTTAAGAGGCGTGTCAGAAACCTGTTGAAAACTACAAACAACAATCCTCTTTCTACTTCTGTATCCAGCAATAGGATCCACAAAAGACCAATAGCATGAGGAGTGTCAGAATTTCAACCCCGGCAGCTTTGAGTGCAAAACAAAACTAATAAAATTATCGAAAACAAACTTGAAATAATTTTAAAACAATGCATTTCTTGAACTCTTTTATCCTTTTTTTCTTCCTTTCTTTTTCTTTATAATAGAAAGAAAATTGGTTGTGAACACACTTGCGTATACTGTTCCTTTTATCGTTTATTTTATTACCTTTAAACTTTGTAAATTTGTGTATAATTTCTATATGCTTTAAGGACAAGAAACTGGAATCAGATTCCTTATTTTTGTGCACACAATCTTTGCCATTAACGTTGATTCTGAATTTTAATGCTGGCTACACGTTTGTAGTCTCTGTTACTTTTTAGGTCAGACCCTAAAAAGTTTGAATGTCTCTTTCATGTGCAGTCTTCTTCCAGAAACTGGAAATTTTACATTCAGTGTTTTGCTTACTTTGCAGCAGCGGCAGCTCCTAATTGTCTGACATTCTGCATAACTACTGAATGGGAAAACATGGAATGGAAGTAAGAGACGAAAAAGGACAATTTGGGTCTTGTTCAGTCTGATAAACTGAAGGTAAGATTCGCACAACTTCTTGAAACAAATGATGCTATGTGAAACCCCATATGTGGCTGTGGTTTTTGATTGCTTATTAGCTTCTTCTTTTTTTTGAGGTGGTGTGGAATAAAAATAACAAAACAATGTATAGTTTGGACCCACAGACACACAAATACCCATAAGACCCCAAATAAAATAATACAATAAAATCAATGAGGACAGCTGATACTTTAGGGATGGTTGTTTTATGGCATCTATAAATAACAAAAATCGGCTGTCCCACATTAAAGATACGGGTGAATGGTTACATTAGACAAACGCACGTATACGGATGCTACATAAGGGTAACAACTGTTCATAGATGTATTTATGGCACAATCACAGATGACTCTGTGGCTTGGGAATCTGCACAGTGAGAAGTCAACAACCATTTACAACGCAATGAGCTAGAATGTCAGGTCAGGAGCTACCACGGCTTTCTGATCCGGCTCGGTTCCAAGTGAGAGAACTGGGCTCGTCAGAACTCTCGCCTCCGTCACTATGTGTTGCTCTTGCACAAACAACAATGGAGCCGAGAGAAACGTCTAAGATCAGCACGTCACAGCCAACACATGACAAGATGCGGGGAAAGTTTGGCACTAGTTGGATCAAGCGATACAACAGTGTGAGAGTGAATAGAGGAGACAAGAGTGGTTATGGTACAAAAAAATTGGAGGGAGGCGTGAGGCTGGAGCAGAGAAGAAAAGAAAACCTTGCTCCCTACACAAGTTTCACATTTGGAAAAAGATGAACACTCTGAAAACACAAAAAGGTCATAATTACAGGATGTACACGATGTCAGCTGCGTGTAGAAAACAGATGCATTCATTTGATTATTTCAAAAATATATATTTATATGCACATACTCTTTTTGTACAGTGGCTAAACACTTGTTTGGTATTAAAATGTGCACAAAGGTATTTATTTTCCGTCATTAAATATTACTCAGCTTGCTTAACATTTTCTGCAGGGATTATGAGTTAATAAGGTGATAAAAGACCTAAGTAACAATTCTGCCTTCCCTTTGATAAAATATCATATTAAGTGGAATGCCAAGAGTTTAGACAGAAATTGAAAAACAGATTGAGAATTACTATGTTTTTAACCTGCCTTGTGACACTACATGTTCTATATATATATATTTGTGTATATAAACAAAACCAAAGAGACATTAAAACAGGGCATCTTTTTTTTACACACTGGCTAAATTGTGGGTTTGGATACAAGTCTTTAAAAAAAGGATAATTTATGTGAAGTAGTTGAAAAAAAAACTGCTAGCCTGTGTGATGTCGAAACAAAAACCTACTATATTATTCAAGAACTGCAAGACTGATTGTTATGTTGCTGCAGAAAAGACATTTGTAGTCTGGTGACAATCATGATTATTTTCTTCTCCAGTGAGGTTGTAAAACAATTTTGCAAACAGTGTATGAATTAAACCAAGAGACAGCACATTCTGCCTGCAACTCTACCACAGAGGACTTCATCATCTTGAATCTGTTTGTAGTAAAGTTCATTAAGAGATTACAAACTACTTCAATCACCCCCATTTTTTAAAATTTCTTTAGTTTTTAAAGTGTATTTCATATGAATGACATAAATTCTTGCAAAATAATTAATCAACTTTGCATGAATCCTGAGTAACCTTTAAAAAAATACTTGTAATCAAAAAACCAAAAGGAACATAAAGAATCCGTTCATTGAATCAGCACTCCTGATCTGAATGCAACACGTCAAACGCCAGAGGACATTTTACTGATTTGAAATCAAACAATGCTAAAATGACACACAAAGACACGCAAAATACACACTAACATGTTTAAAGATGTGCTCTCGTTCTCCCTGCTCATTCTCTCTGTCACATTCCGGTCAGAAATAGTCACACTCAAACTCAACAAAGAACAGAGAGTTAAGGTGGGTTTGGGGGAAGTATGGTGGTACACATGAATAAAAGCATCAAAAACGATGCAGATATAATGCTATTAATCAGTCAACATTTCAATAAAGTCTCTGTGACTGAGTCTGATACAGTGTTTCGTGTCACCAGCAAGGAGAGGAAACTTCTCAAGCCAAAACTCTGGGCCAAAATGGACTTAGTAAAGTTTCAGACAGGCACATCAGCTTATGTATATACTCAAAAAATAAATATATTTTTTGATTCTTCTTTATTTATATATATATATATATATGTCTATATAGACATATATCTATATAGATATAGATCTATATAGACATATATCTATATAGATATACAGTATATCTATATATATATATATCTATATATCTAGATATATCTATATCTATCTATATCTATATATATATATATATATATATATATATATATATATATATATATATATATATATCTATATCTATATATATATATAGATATATATACTAGATAGATAGATATAGATATAGATATATTTCTTGACACTGAGGCTGAAGCAGTTTCAGTCTCTTGTCTTCCGGACTGTTCACTTTGGTAAGGGCTAAGGATACCACCTGCTTCAGTACTTTTCCTCTACCTTTCGTTTAATTATTTTAAATAAACAGGAACTACTTTGTACCTAAAGGAGGTGTTAAGTGTTAAGCGCTTTGCATTCAAGGCAGCATCACAGCCAATTCACCATGGAGGAAAAGTTAATGCTGGACCCCCTTCCACAGTCCTCTTCTGCACCTTTACCCTTGGTTCTGGTGCTTTTATGTCTGTTTGCACTTGACTCTCCATGGGATGAAAGTGCATAGGGGTTGGGCCCCTACCGTTGCAGTAAGGATCCGCTCACAGTAGTAAGGCCTTTTTGTTTCTCTGAAAAACGACGTGACTGTTTTAACATTTGAGTGTCTGCACAGTGAATCATTTAATGTGTGTGTTCAGGATAGAGCGGGAACAAAGTATGTTTTATGTGCATCTATTGACTCTCTGTCTCTGTGTCAGTAAAAGGCAGATGGTTGAAGAACTTCAGTACTTCCACAACTTCTCCTTTGCTTTTTCGTGCAGCTTTGCACATTCACTTTGTCCTCCTGCTACTGACGCTCCTCCCCCTCCTCCTCCTCCTGGATGACCTGGATGTCATCTGACGGGGAGGTGGGCAAGCTGTCCGGCTGCTGCTGTTTGCCAAGTTCTTTGTTCTTGTCCTCCTCCTCAATGATCTTCTTCCAAACCTTGTGGTTCTCTGTCAGGTGCTGCATGATGCAGCTGAACAACCTGCGACGACCTTTCGTCCTTCCTACAAGTGAGTAACGGAAACAAACATCTTAAAGGAAATACATGCTGGTGTGAAGAACTGAAAAAAATCTCCCAATGCAAAAATGAACAAACATAAAACAAAATGGATTAAATGTCAGACTCTTGTCAGTGTCATGACATTAGATTCATATGGAATGACTAGGACTGAACACCAGGTGGCGCTTTTAAAATACATGGTAACAACAATCACGAAAAGTCCTCCTATTTTTCTCGCCAATCAGAAAAAAGCATGTAGGCCTTTAAGTTCCTGGATATCATAGACTAAAGATTTTGCATTCCTTTGGCGTGGAGCGCTTTAGATGGAATCTTCATTTACTCCGTTTTAGCGGTGTTACCAAAAAACAAGAGAAGTAGCCATACATATTAAAATATTCTTTAAAAGCATGAATGAAGCAAAAGCCACATCGCTGCTTTTAAAATTAAGTTGCCCCTCAAATCAAATGAGAATCAATAAAAGAGCTGTGACTGTTAAATCTAACCTGTTCCAAGATCAACTTCTAACTCATCTTCCTCATCTTCTTCTTCATCTGTGTCCTCCTGTGCTTCATCATCTTCTTCATCTGATTCCGATTCATTTACCCAGTGACCAGGAAGGAGACCGGCAGCATCGTAGGAGTTACAGAGAGGTCCCACAATATGGGTGATGAAGGACTCCTGTAGCTTGGCCAGCTGCGGTGCAGAGCGGTCCATGAAGGGGCTGATGGGTAATCCTAACCTTGCTTCTTCATCGCCCTGCAGATAACAAAAGCTTACGTTAGAAGCTGCTTTAATGAGACACATGATGAGAAATTCAAACTGGTGTTCAAGATCTGCTCAATCTGACTCGAGGTTTCTCTTAAGGTGTTATTTAACTAATAGTCAGGGTAGGGATGGGCTTTTATACGTCCATCCATTATTGATCATAAGGGAGTGTCCTGGGAAACTATCAAAACATAGTACTTAACTATTGTGAATTAGAGTAGATTATTTTGTTTTTTTTAATTGAAATAAAACAAATACGTGTTCTACAGGTTCTTGTGCTTTCATTATGGAGTACAGAGAAACCTGATTAAAAGGTAGCTCAGTCCATCAAGACTGAAATCAAACAGAGGGGAACAAACATGGCAGATTTAAAATGACTTCTATCTGTGAGAGGAATTAAGAGATGTCAATTAACTTTCTCCATTAAGTTTTTCTTTTTTGAATTGTGTGCTTGCTCCAGTTCGTTGTAGTAACATTGACGTTTAGATAATGACGAGGTTTCTCAAAGGGTTGATTCAGAAAAAATGTTAGTTGTAATGGGATGGGGGTGGGTGTACGCTCATGGATCAAAACAATAAATATTACCGCAATTCACCAAAACTTCAAATGGTAAGCACAGTGCAAAGGTAAAAGATAAAAAAGAAGCAATTTTCCGCTACTTTTTCTCTATTGCAGAGAACGGTGAGATCCAAGTATATCATGTCTATTAATATGCATTCATTCCTATAATTCAGGAATGAAATATAGAAAAAAAAGGTCTAAAATTAAAGAAAAACTAATTCAGTCCAACAGTTCTTCATAAACAATTCCTAAAGTTTCATTGTGCAGAACAGAAACTATTTTGGAAAAGGTCAAACATTCCCAAAGTTATAGGCAAACGCATCATTATCTTCATAGTATTGTCATTACAAAGTTTAACGGAAGCATATATGAAACAGAGATAACCGCAACATAATGTAGAAAATCGATTTTATAATTCTTCTGCATGATCCAGTCCATTCTGAGGGCCTTCTGAGCCTTTAATTTTTTCACATCCATCCATCCACTTTGAAAATGGCACAAAACTAATGGGTTGGTCTGCTGATCGATCTCCTTGGTTTATAGAAAAAACCCAATAAAAACCCACAACAAGCTGAATCTTGAAACAGATTATCTAAAGGAGCAGGAGACCACAATGGGTGCCACTCCCATCAGCTAATAAGAGGAAACTGATTTTAGAATTAGCAAATCCTCCAAAATTGGACCGTGACAGATTGCAAATTTGTTGCCTTGTCTTAGGAGTTTCGAATTCAGCTGCAACATTAATACAGAAGGGTCTGAATTTGGAGAAAATAACATGAAAGCATGAAACAATCCCGCCTTGCATCAACGGTTCAGGTTTCTGCTGGTGGTGTTCTAATGCTGTGAGAGATATGTTCTAGCTACATCTACCTAAACAGTTTACAAAAGTCTACTTATTGTTGCAGACCACTGTGTAACCGATGGTGACTTTGACTCAAAACATCTCAAACCGATTTTCTTGAACATGAGTTCAAGAAATGAGTTCATTGTAATCCTACAGTCAGCTTTGGGATGTGGTGGAACAAGAGATTCCAATATTGGATCTACAGTCAATGAAAGAGTGATGTCATTATGTTGATATGTAAAAGAAAACCTCTGAGGAATGTTTCTGTTACTTTGTTGAATGACAAAGTAACATTCAACAAAGTAACACATGAATAATAAAATGGCCAGTGAGTAAACTTTGCTCTATTATTGTACAGACTGTACCTGCTCATAAAACTCATTAACAATGCCTTCTGTCCACTTGAGGTGCAGGTCTCGGACTTTGGCCGGTCCATTGATGTCTGCCAGCTTGATACAAACTTGGCACACCAGAAGTCTGTCGTTCTCATTGGTCCAATCAATTCCTGGACTGTTTACATCGTTTACCTTTTAACAAACAAACACACATGGATGCCTTTTTTTCTTTTACCACAACAGATTCCAGAAATGAGGAGATCAATGATGATGTGATTTATGACTGGTGTGACAGTGCACCTTGGCATTGAACTCAGCCAGAAAGTCAAAGTGCTTCTTGAGGTCTGTGGCCAGTATTGCCTCGATGACAAGGAAGCGGAAACGCTTGAATTCAACATGATCTAAGTTGGCCAGGAAGTTGTACTCGGGCTGGGACAGGTAGAGGCTCCAGGCAGATGCAGCATGATGGTTCTCTAGGACTGAGCGATCATTGTACAGCACTGCCTATAATTGACAGGAGAAACAAAACAAACAAGTGACGAACTGCAGAGTAAGGTGGTTCCTAATGCTTAGTTAAGAAGCTTCACTAATGCATTTTTTAGATAATGTATCTGCAAAGACATAGCCATTTGTGAAGGATTTAAAAATAGCAACAAAAAAATCCATAAAAGAGATAAAAACGCACAAAGATAAATGGTTATGAAAGACATATTAGGCATATTTTAGTGTAATGACTGTAATGATTAAAGGCAAACACAATGACAAATGTAGCAGTCTTTTGATGCAGACGGTAGTTCACCACACCGTCAGCAATTAACCAGTTCAAGGTCCATCTCCTTTCTTTTGACCCTTTTTTTTTTTTTTGACTAAACGGAGACAGTGAGAGTCCTATCACTGGTTGTGAAAACACATCAAAACTGGAAGAAGTGGTTACTTTTTCCTGCTCTCGTGTGCATTATAGAGAACAATGGGATGAACCTTTTACGTGAGCAGTAGCTAGTCTTGCATGTGATCTACATTTGTATTACATTTGCTTGATGACATAAAAGCAGTTGAACAGAAAGTAACTAAGGAAAAGGGGTGCAAGGAAAAACACTCAAGTTAAATATTAACCTGTAAAACTAAAGGAAAAATACACCCTAAAGAAAATAAGACACAGTTGAACAAACACTGCTGTCTTTTACAGACATCTGCATACATTATTTATCAAATTATAAGAATAAGTACATAGAGAAAAATGGATTATTGACAATATGAGGCCTTGTGAAATGTTAAACCTTGTGTTTTACACATTAAATTCAGAAAAATGTGGCATTTGTGAGCATTCAGACTCAATAAAAGCAGTTCTTGAAGAACAAGAATGCAATTAGAGGTGTAGAGTCTGATGTTTTTCCCAATTTATCATTGTTAAACACAATTTCAATCAGATTGGATGAAGAGAATTTATAAATGGAAGCTTGTAAATATGTTAGTGTTAAATGGATACAGATCTGAATACATTGTTATTGCACATGGTGCTGCTCACATCCTCCTTTCCCACTGCTAGGCTACAGCTAGTTCCCCACAACGGAGCCTGCCACGAATGCTCAGGCTAGTTAGTATGGCCACCGATGATGGATAAAAAGTTTCCCTGTAGTGGTAATTTGATTCTCCACCAGTAGCACATTTTGAAGTGCATACAGAAGCGATTGACAGCGCTAAGACCTTCCTCCTGGCTCTGATTGGTTGTTTCTGACCAGGAGCAAGTATGTAAAAACCATTTTTAATGCAAAAGTTACATGCGGCAACTTTAATGTTGTAAGTACAGATATGTACTTAAACATGTTCAAAGACTATCAGCTATGTAAAGTATACAAAATACCACAAAAGCAAAATGAAAAGAAAGAAACTTTTATTTCTCTCCATATAATCTTTTCTTTTTTCCACAGCATTACTAAGGAATAATTTTGTAACTGTAACTGCCAGCTTGACACAAACACACCAGAAGTCTGTCGTTCTCATTGGTCCAATCAATTCATGAAATATGTTTTAAAAGCTAACCATTCCTGTTTATGGCTGTAAAACCAGGATTCTTTTTTCTCCTTACTGGGCTCTGTTTGTTTCCAGGTGCCTCTTCAAGCTTGTAGTTAAGTTTATTGCATCTGAAGCAGACATTTCAACATCCGGGCATTTTACATTTTAGTGTGACATTGTGCTGATCTTCAGCCACCACATATTCAAATTAATTTGAATTTGTTTTACACCTAACATAACTATAGGATCTGTGTGCAAGGAGAGACAGAGAAACTGGGGAAGCTAAAGAGAAACGTTTTGCTAATTTTATAATAATAGTATAAGTGAACATTTTGTACAATCTTGGCAGTGACACATTGGCACACTTTAAAGAGCATTCGTTCAAATTAAGAGTAATTGATGAACCCATCCACTGATTTTGGTTAAGAACACAGCAGAGAGCCAGACATGTGATTATCTCACTCACAGGGTTTGCCTCGAGCCCAGACGCCAAAGTTGATATTTGCTTTACGATTGATGGTTTTCAGAAAAGAAAAATCCTTTTAAAGGTCAGGTTGAAAGCTTAGCAAACAATGACCCTCTGTGCTCAGTGGATGGCAGACAGAGATAATGGATGAGGTTGCATTATGTGCTTCATGCAGGACAGAAACATTGGAAAACTGTTGTTGCAAGTCAGGTGACTTGAGTTAAATAAAAGAGGAAGGTGGGAGTAAAACCTCCAGGATATATTTCTACCTATTTAAAAAGACAAAAATTACAGATTTTAGGACTATATCACCCTCTGCATTTATTAACATTGCTGCTGAATATGTCAAGAAAGCCTAGAAAATATACATTTTATTGCAACAAAATCTTACACTGAAATATAAAAAAAATCCAACATTTAATTTGAATGCATTTATTTGTGAAATATATGTGGGGGGGGGGAAAAAAACTTATTCATGTATTTATTTTTTGGTGACACCATTAGTGGTGACACTAACAATTTCTACAAAATGGTCTCACTTGATTGGTGTCATATAAATTTTCATTTGTAATGCATAACTTTCTGCTTCACTGGGGTATTACACATGACCAAGAGGCCAAGTTATTCTAACCACCCCTCAAAACAGGAAGGATTACCGATTACCTGTCCTTAAAAAGTCTGACCTGCCAATTCCATTTTTGGCTGGTAAATGGTAAATGGACAGAACTTCTATAGCGCTTTTCCAATCATTACGACCACTCAAGGCGCTTTATACTCACAAATGCACACGCATTTATACACTGATATGTAGATCAGTAGGCAGTTTGGGGTTAAGTGCCTTGCCAGGGGCACATCAACATGTGGCAGGAGAAAGCTGGAATCGAACCTACAACTACTCTGCCCATAGAGCCACAGTCGCCCAAAGTAACTTGGTATCAAATTGATGACATGGTATCAAATTGGAAATGTTGATAAATATATCAAGTAAGTCGCTGAGTTGGCAACAGAGGGATGACTATTGTTAACTACAAATGTGCAGACATGACCCATGGCCTGGTCTGTCAGTTAAACCTGTTTCTCTCTGCACAGCAGAAGAGGACACTTGTTTGTTTTTTTTAAGACCTTTTCTGAAGTAGATAAGATCGGCTTCACCTGTAAGTATCGGCCAATCACCAATCTCTCAAAATATACTACTGCAATAAAAGAACTTATTTGAAAAGTATACATTTTCACAAGAGAGCCAAGTAAATGCTTACACTATATTGTCAAGAACCTCTGGGGTGTGCAAAACTTTAAAAGGAAAATGTTCGTCAGTAAATGCATTCATTATTTATAGTAACATTTAAATATACTAGACCAACAGGTTACCTGAGGTGCATTAGTGGCTATTAGAAAGGCGTTTGTACGACCAGGATGGTCGTAGTCGTGCATTGCAGCTGCTACATAAAGGGCCATGAGCTCCAGGGCAGGTATGTTCCAGGCCAGGCAGCCGTAGCTGTCATCTGAAATGGAGGAGCTCTTGGAGGTGGCGTATGATATCCTGCCTGGGGAAATTCCACTATCTGAATCTGGGAAAAAATAAAACAGTTTGACATCTTATTAAGGACAGACACAAAAAAGTACAAACTAAAAAAATATATATTATCAAAGATAAGGAAGAAAACTTATAATGTAAAATAAACATTGTGCTACATGACAGAAATCTTACATCAGAAGGTGAGAGGAGATAGTGCTCAATGGATTTTTATTCAAACGTGATGCATATAACCATGCTGGATAATTATGATGTTTCTTTTTTTGATGACTCGGTAGTATTTACCTGTGTCACTTCCTGTCACATGCTCACTGTGGATCTGTTGAAACCCAGGGATTGGTCGAGTGGTTAAGTACCAAACAGCATGGAGGACATCTGTAGCATGGACCCGGTTATGATCTGTTTTAATGCAGAACAGTGCAAATGAAATTTATCCCTGTGGAACAATATAATAAATACTTGAGTGCAGGTTTTATCAGCACAAACATCGTTATCGACCAGTTTCTTTAAATTATGTATCAGTCCGATATTAATCACCAATAGTCATTTTCATCTTGTTGCCTTTTTTTTATGTGTTTCAGGAAGTGGAGGGGAGGAGGGTGGTCATGTGATAATAGCTTGGGTTTATTTTTAGTGACAGTAAAGATATGTACTGACAGTAATGCAGCGCAGGATTATAGGCTTTTACTTGAAGCAAGTAAGCAAAGACAGTGACATGGTAATTTTTTCATGGTTTCAACAAGGGTATGGAAATGAATTATGAATATATGACAGGTAAATATCTGTTATTGGTCATAACGGCAATATTAATCCCAATCAATCAATCAAAATGGTCAGATCGGTGCATCCCTAAAAGGTCTATCCCACTGAAATCAATCAAAAGGTACACATAGAGATCAGTTTGACAAAAAAAAAAAAAGTATGTCAAATGTTTTGGTCTCAGCACAGTTTGACACTTACAGGGAATGTCTCTATAGCCACTTTCAAGAGCACAGAAGTAGGACATGAACTCCTTCACAGGGATCTTGAAGATCTCAAATAGACACATATCCTGGAAAAGCGTGTATGTCACCTGGGAAGACATGAACTTGAGCTTAAATAAAAACGGGAAACTGTATTACAGCATGCATCTTTGGTATAATTTAAGTTGCTCTCTTTGGTTACGAACAACCTCTTTCCTTTGCAAGTCCATACATGTATATTCATAAGGTCATTAACTTTAAATAATCAAAGGAAATAGAACTGTAAATGTTGAGTTTATCGCTTTGGTACTAACGTAGCTGAGGATCCTTCCTGTCTTCCCTCCTGTTGTGTCCACCAGTTCAAAGATCTGGAAGTTCCAGGTGTCCATCTTCTCCATGAGACCCTCATGGTCCTCCAGCATGGAATCAAGTCTGAACTCCTGTTCCCCCTGAAGACAACCACAAAGCAAACACATAAAAAGAAGGAATAACTACAATAATAATTTTAAGACAAAATAAGAAGAAGAAATAACAAAATATGTCATGCATGTCCACCATAAGTTAAGAAGCTGTAGGTTGATGAAAGTCAACATACAAGTCTTTAAAACACATTAGGTCAGAGGGGCAAATATTAAAAGTACCCACTCCTCTGATCTTAATACCCAGGTGACTCATGTCGAGCAGAAGCAGTCTGATCAAGCTCACCTCTGCTTTCTGAGTCTGCAGCTCAGTGATGGGCCTCTTCTCCTTCTCCTCCTCTACTACACCCAGGTCTCCTTTAGCGTCTGGCTTCCCATCTCCCGTCACGTCTTGCTCTTCCTTTATAAAATCCCCCCCAGCATACTCCAGCCCTTCAACCACTGTGAACACAAATAAAACACAAGGAGAATGTAATGTTAACACTAGTCTGAAAGAATAAAAGAGTGCAGTTGCTGGTTATTATATTACGTCGTTATATAGCTTTTGTCTAAAATGTAAGTCTATTCTCAACAATTGCAGTATTTTTAATGAGTCCAGCAGAGGGCAGCATTAGTATATGAAACTACTCAAAGAGGAGTTTCTCTTTAACTATACTGGGTCACCAAACGAGATTGTCTGCATAACTGGATTCCACTCTGTGGCGTGCAGTAGGCATGACAGTTTGTACCTGAGCGCCTGCGTTGAGCCTCGCTGTTCAACAGCTGATGAGAGTCCCCCGACTCACTGCTGGAAATTCCCTTGAGCATCTGACGACCACAGCTTTAGTAGACAACGACAGATCATATTGGCATGTGTACTGCAAATTTATTGATACAAGACTGGGATAAAGTGAGACAAAGGTCACATGGGACTTCCGCAGTACATGTCTCACCTGGTGCACAGAGAGAAGGTAGAGCTACGAAAGGCCTGCTGGAAATCAGTGGAGCTGACTAAAGGCTTGTGGAGGTTCAGATTAACGCTCGGCTTTGTCAGGAAGTCCGCAGTGTCGGGGAACTCCACGGGCAGCCGAGGGGTGAGGGATGATGAGGAGCCTGTATTTAGTGTGGGGGGGCTATAGCTTGGTGAGGTGACTGGGCTGAGGCTGGGAGACGTGCCTAGAAAGGAGCATAAGAATATGGGGATAGATAAAGGGGTAACACTGAAGCAGAGCCATAGCAGTTTAATAACATATGCAAGTTTGGGTAGTTAAGCCTCACCTGTTCTTCTGGGGACTGCGTGGTATGTTAGGGTGACAGAGGAAGACCTCTGTTTGGGAATGGTGAGCAGGTTTGCATTGGGACCGTTGGTCAGGCTTGAGCTGTTACAAAAAGTCACAAACTCAGATGTTTTTGCTCATCAGGACAGCAAAGCTCATCTATCCTTCAACACTGAAGTGCTCTCCTGCCATCTAGTGGAATCATTCTATAGAGACCCACGGCAGTTTCTGTGAGAACTCTCAAAGTTTTGTAAAAGTAAGAAGCCAAAGTTTTATTTCTACATGCTTCTGAACAGCAAGAAGCTCTATGCTGTAGTAAAAGTCGTACATCAATTTTTCTTTTCTAAGGTGTGATTTGTGAAACATTTCAGGTTAAAGAAAAAAAGAAATTACAGCACCAATTGATCCCTGTTTCTCAATTTCAAAATGTCAGACTGCTAAATAAAACCAGACCTAGAAAGTAATTAGTTTTTTATATGTAATCACCGAAGTTTGGCAGGGAATAGAACAGAGCTTTGTGGATAATTTTGTAGCTCCTATTGTCTCAATCTTTTTTTTTCTCTTTTTTTTTCTCCGAAGAGTTTTTGCGGCGCTAGTGGCTCGTATTTTTGCGACAGTAGGCAGACAGGAAGGAGGGCGAGGAGAGAGGGGAAGACATGCGGCAAAGGTCGTCGGGACCAGGAGTCGAACCCGTGTCGAGGACTAAGGCCTCTAAACGTGGGACGTGCTAACCCCCTGCGCAACCACAGCACGCCCCGTCTCAATCTTTGACTTACACAAAATGTTTTAGTTTATAATAAAGAAGACTGAAAGTGCAAGTCATTTTTAGTTATCAAAAAGTTCAAACAATCTCATCTCCTATGACATTTGATGAAGCATTATGCATATCACAGCAACTCACATCAGCCATGTTTTCTTTTTTTTTTACTCCAACTCAATTAAAACAAAACGTGAAAACCAGAGACGACTATGCCTATAGTTGAGGTAGCCATTGTCTAGCTATCTATGTCTTGCTATTCAGACATAAGATAGTCAATAGAAATTGATCGCTATACGTTCACCTTCAGGATTTTCTACAACAAAGAGCAGCAGACCATCACACTGCCACCACCATGCTTTACTGTAGTTTTTTTAATGTTGTTAGTTTATACCAGGCATAATGGAATATGCATATTTTGGAAAGTTCCACTTTTTCTGTCTTTTTGTGAAATATTTTGAATCTTTCACAAGATTCAAAATCTTGTAAAAGATTTTCAAAGAGAAAGAGACTTTTGTCTCAAACATATCAGGTCTTAGAACTGAATCATGAAAAGAGAGCTAAACTGGGGATTGCGTGACCTGAAGTTATTTAGATGGTGTTATGGGTTCTTTTTATATGACCTTGTTGAGTTGTCAGGGGACATTTTTGTAAGATATTCATTTCTGGGAAGGTTCACCACAGTTCCATGTTTTCCATTTGTGCATAATGGGTCCCACTGTGGTTTGCTGGCGTCATAAAGCTTTAGAAATCGATTTGTAACCCCTTCCAGACAGATAAATTTCAATTACTTTGTTTCTGTTTTTTAATTCAATTTCTTAAGATCAGGGGATTTTATATATAAATATACTGTATATATATATATATATATATATATATATATATATATATATTTAGATGAAGCTAAAAACAACTAACTACAAACATCCTTTTAGGGAGGAAATAACTGATATAACTGGATTTTATCAACATTATGTAAGCCTGCTATAAATCTGCGTCGTGCTACCTGGTCAGACTGAGGTCACAGAGAGGTCTCTTTCCATTGTTACGCTCCCAGCGAGAAGAGGCAGAGTCTAGCGGAGGGAGTGCAGACGGTGTGGAGGAGGTTGAACTCCGCCTGGGCTGAGGGGTAGGGAGGCTGTTTCTGCTACTCAAACCCTGGCAGGCACAGGAAGGTTGCATTAGAGATAAGTATCTGGCAAACAATGTCTGATGAGGCAAAATAAACATAGACACAACAGAAGGTTTCAGACATGGGAGAGATTCTTACTGAATACATTGCAGAATTGCAAAGTGCCTCGTAAGAGAAAGTCTTCCCCCAAACTATCAAACACATGATTGGAGTTCCAGTTGTACTTTGTTCCACAATTTCCTTAATATCATTATCAGTGCTATGCATCATAATAATGCCTGAAAGCCAAAACTAAATAAATAAATCATCAATATGGACAGTTTAAAGAGATAGGAGGTAGGTTTATAGCTGTGGCGAAACCTTTGCTCACCTTCATGCCTTTCCTGTCGCTCCTCTCTGCAGAGTCCTCTGCCTCTACAGAGTAGAAACCTGGGAAGGGCGTAAAGGGGTTGACCCTGGGGCGACAAGAGCCTGAAAACGTCCCCATCAGGCTGGAGATGCTTCGCAGAGTCGCGGCGGTGTTTGGTGACAGTGACGAGTCCATCAGCAGCTCTGACACAAGGTTCCTGGCCTCGTTGATGACTGAGAGATCCACGCCATTTCCACTCACTGCACCCTGCCACACGAACCCAAACAAAACCCCCAGTTAGGAACGAGAGGCCCAGTTAAGACGGGGGGCATCTTTAATGATGTGCATTATTTGTTGCCATATGTGGTCCTATTGTTGAGAGAAAGGCTTTGCTTCCCCTAACCCAGTCAGAGGTTGATGGTGACAATTTGACTTCTGTTCACTAGTGCAGAAGGGAAAAAATGGCCTTCATACCTACTCACTGAACCAGACTCCACTGCTGAAGAAAATTCATGTTCAAGCCCATTTAAAAATTGCTAGAGATCATTTGGTTAAGCCAATGCAGTGCTAGAATTATATAGACTGGGATAAAAGTTTAACTCTTTGAAACTCAGTGTTAAAACATAGTTCAGTAAAGTTCGCACATAAAAACATCATGGTGTAGAGCTATTTCTCAGCAAATACAACTCCATATAACTGGGAGGATAAATGTAAAGTATGCACTGTGAAGTCAGTAACGAAATGAGAAATGTTTAATAAGAATCTGGAGCTAAAACAATTCTTTTCAGCAAGATAATGTTACCAAGAAATCTCTACATATGTTAAAAAACGATCCTAGAATGGCCCAGTCAATTACCAGACTTAAAGCCAAATCAAAGTCAACCCCTCTCCACATAGGAAAGTTTGGGATGTATTTCATACATTTCATTTATAATAAATATTCCCTTTGCTGTTCAAATTTATTGCATACATTTCTGCTCCACTTGGTTTCTTTGTATGTGTGACTAACTTACGTTGTTAGCAACATGTGGTGAGAATTTTAGGGCAAAAGCCATAGGAAAATATTTACTGAGAAAAATACTGAAGAGTTCATTATTTATTATCATTGTTAACTTCCTCTCTAAGTTCATTCCCCTCATTCCTTCTCTTCCTCTGGCCTCTTACAAAATAAGACAAAAGTGATAAAAAAAAAAGATGTGGGGGGAAAAAAACATCTATATTCCATTTTGAAAGTAGGGAGCTTTGCATAAATCAAAAGTCAACTCTCATAAATTGTAAGAGAAATCCACCACAGTGTAATCCTTCATTTTTAGACAGCTCTCATAACAGAAAATGTTCCTACTGGATCAACTTTGTCAAGAACACAAGCAAACAATGACTTTTGGCCTCTGGCAGCTGAATTCTTTGACAGATTACACAAATAGTTTAAACGGTACACAGAAATGTCTGAGTGAGATAAAAAAAAAAAAAAAGTGCCATGATTCAAGGGTCATTGTATGGAAGGTTTTATACAATGTGGAGTAAAAATGTGAGGAAGTGCTAAAGGTGAGTTCAGCTCTTTGAAAAGAAGAATATTTCCTGATTGACCTTTAAACTCAAAAACTGAGCAGAAGGAAATGCAGTACTGACCTGATACTGTGGCTTGTACCAGTGTTTAAGATCCCAGTCCCACAAGATCATCTGAAAAACACAAGTACAGCTGTCAGTCAAACATCAACATATACATGCTTATAAGTTACAGAAAATATGACAAATATCCACAGGCCTCGACCTGTGCTCCACTTTGAGCCTCCTCCAAAGGGGGCATAGGCAGGTCAGGAGCAGAGCTGCACAGCCTCTGCTAGTTTATTCTGCCTGTTATCTAAACACACAGTGTAGTAAAAGTTCACATTAAGGATTTCCTGCACCACTTCATGCACTCTCTCCTCTCCAGGTACGGTGTGGCTGCGCACTGCACACAGAGGCCTTTCACTGAGAGCAGAAAGCAGAAAAGCAAACCACTAAAACCACCATGGTGCGTCTACAATGGAGTTATGAGATCTTATCAAGCACCAACTACGTCAATCGGCAGCATTTCCATGCTATCTGTTGGTACCCATGCAAGAGCTCTCACACTTTACAGCACAGCACGGTCAAAGCTGGCACAGGTTGTGTAACACTACACTGGTGATCCTGAAATAACCTGATCTCCAGTGTCAAGTATGATTGTGATATAAATCAAGCAGATATTAATTGCTCAAGATAGCATTTAAGCAGGGTTTGTACATGTTTTTATTATTTTCTTTGCCATACATACAATGGAAAAGGGGGGAAAAGGCTTTAAATTTAGCTCCTTTTTACTTTCTCTTTGATTAAAGGGGAAACGTTGTGATGCATTGGCTGTTATTATGGTTCACCACCCTGGGCACAAGGACATCATAGGGTGGAAAAATAAGACAAAAAAGAGTTAATTGCGTCTCAAAAGAGCTTTTTCATTGCCTGTATGCATATCTAATAATGAGAAGTATGTTGTTAAAGCTTAAGCACTATACAGAAGCATAGCTGTTCAAAGCGGCTGGCTAATAATGCCAGATTGGTTCCATATTTAGAATTTAAATATCAGAAGTAATCCATTGCTATCAGGTACCAAAGCTTAGTTTCACTTTTTCTAAGCAAATATCATTTAGTCTTTTCTAATTTAAAATATCCTGCTTAGACCTGAACTTAATTATTCTGCTATGTTCAATCTTTTTCACAGCTTTAGTTTTGCCTTAGATTGATACAAGCATGAAAGGGACAAACAAATGGACAAAGAAACCAGACTGGTCCTAATTTGACATTGTTGACATTGTTCTAAAAAAAATACATATTTAATTTGTGAATCTATAAATACAAAGGTGTAAGATACAGATACAGTTTGCTCATTTGTTCAAAGTATGCAAGAACTTCCAATACTGCAACAGTGGATTAAGCCATCACGTAATCTCCATTTCTGCCACAAGGGGGACAGGACAGATTTTTTTAAAATAAAAAGCTCTTTCACACAGCACCAGCCTAATTCCAAAATGTAAACATACAGTCATGGGTAAACAAGGCAGACAGTGTCATGTTAAAAGTATATATATATATATATATAAATATAAATCACATCTCTTATAGGTAGAACTTAAACATCTCACAAAGAGGGCAAGTCAAATCTATGACTACATTTGTTAAATAGATCAGTGGGTCCACTCCTTCTAATCAGTACCTGCTTCATTGATCAAAGTGGGATGTTGGGTGTTTGTCATCAGCATCTGTACAATGCTGCCAAACATTTAATATGGCAAATAAGCCCTGCCATGGCAACCCGACATAGAGGCCAACAAACAATGGTCCGCACACCATGGCAACCAGATGGCGGGAGAAGGCCGTAGGACAGAGTTGCTGGCCTTCTGCTTGTTTACAGAGAGAGACGGAAGAGCTGAAACAGAGGCGGACGCTAAAGAAGGCACAAGAATAGAAGACATAGAGAAGAAGAAAGTGAGATACAGGTAGATATTAGATTCCACATAAGATCTTGAGGCAGCTAGACACTCTCAAATGTCGCTGTCGCACAATAGAGCGCACCAACTGCACAATCTGCACAGCCATCCTAGCATGCATTTCATTTAACCTCAATCGCTACACAAGACACACACACGCACGCACACATACCAAACAGAAAACTTTTATAACTTGCCCTGACACAGGAAGAGGTGGCTGAAACAGTGGAACAGCCACAAGTGTCCCCACAATTGTAGTCGAGACTCAAATTTTAGGTTTGATGCTTTTGCAAACGGTGACATAAAAACTTATAATTAACAGATGTTTTTTTTTAGAGATCGCATAAAAACTCAACAAAGAAATATGTGACTCAGGAGACTCGGACACCTGTGCTCATGAATCTTCATAAACACAACATCATGCGGTTTCCTTTATAATGTAAAGCAGCCGTGAAACAGACAGCAGGTTTAACATCAACACTTTGACATCTTTTTATTCACGTAGTTCCATAATTTTCCCAATTTAATGTTAAACAAAACAACCAGTTGAGTGTTGAATCTCTTTTCTCATTTTAAAACATAAAAGTGTGTTTGATGGCTCCCTTTCATCCTACAAAATATCTACATGGCTCCGAAGGAAATAAAGTTGTTTTTATATTAATTTTTCTATTTTAAAATATTTACAACCAGTCATATCTCATGCCTCTGTGACTCTGTGTGACACTATGGGCAAACTTGCTTGAGGATGTACATAAAGGTAATTTATAGATCATATCTTTTCAGACAGAAAAAATCCCCACCATTTATTTATGCACACTTTTCTAATATGTAGCAGACAAACTCAGAAGGTGCATGCATAAAAAAATATAAGGCAAATATTTAAGAACCAAATTAAAAAAATTTAAAATACACACACATGCATATAAACAAACACAGGTATGCATTATAAAACTCGCACAATATTTCAATCTGAAATGGATCGTAAATATTTCCTAACTGGAGTCAATAAACCTGTGCAAGCTATTAGACGGCCAGTTAGTTACACCCCTGTGTCATATTAGCCTGCGCCTGCAGTGTGAGAGGTGCGAGAACTGATAAAAACATGCTAATAAGACAGTGTCGGGGGTGGGGGATGGTGGGGAGACCTATCAATGCTACGTAGGCAGGCAGCTCATTTGTATGGAGAGAAGCACAGCAATGCTGACGTCAATCTGCAGCGACATACAGCGTCAGCAGCAGCCCACCACACATGCACACGCTGATGATGAGGTCTAGGCTCCTGGCTGTCAAGACACCCAGTGAAAATAAGATGATGTACTGTACTGTACAGACAGAGAGAGACGGAGGGAAAGGACATCTTTACACACGTGATATTCACGAAGAAGAGCAAAGCAGAGGAGACGTCTGGAGACTATGTTTAGTTATGAAAGCAGTATAGCTCTGTGGCTGCCAAGGTTTTCAAGAGAAAAAAAAACAAGCACACTCTTTAAATGTGTCAGTTTAAAGATGCAAACACACAAAACAATTAATATATACCCTTCTGGAAGTTGAAATATTTTTCTAAAAATTTTACTTTCTGTGTCTGCAGGGGAAGGGCAATATAGACCCAAACACAGATGATGTTTTTATTGCAATCATAATATAAGTGACAATAAAACCCATTACATAACTGAACACAGTGTTCTATTCTTTACAGCACCAATTTGGTAGAGCACTTGTTATTAATGATTGCACTTAATTATATTTTAAGACAGAAATGCAGTATTGATGCTTTCATTGTGGAAAAATAGATAGTTTTAACACCAAAGGTAGCAATTCTATTGTACCATCAATTTCTTGGATTTTCAAACACGTCAGGTGTAAGTTGTCATCATGGCAGGATGAACATTCGCTGCCATGGTAATTATTTCCTCGTTATAATGCCCAATAAAGTTTCCCCTAAGAGTTTTTTTTTTTTTTTTACTAAAAGGCAAATGGGATACATTTAAAAATCTGCTTGTTTGCAGTACATTTGTTAGCTGATATAACTAGAGGACCAGGGTTGCCGTTTTACATGTTGAAGAAAACCACTCTTCCTCGGTGAAATCAGGCAGACAATCAAGAGGTCCCAAGTCTTGTAAAAATATTTTTGCAACAGCGCTACTTGGCACAGCAGCCATTCACAGATTAACAGGCCCAGTTGGGTAATTACAAGAGAATAGGGCCCTTGAAGCTATCCGAGTGTCTTCAGGGCAAACTGACAAGAATATGGAAATATTCTTTAACAAAACAGTCTGCCCAAAAGTCTGTCCAACCACTGACTGGCTGTACCCCAAAGAGAGGAGATAAGAAAGACTGTAAATGTTAGCTTCTATGACAGGTAGACCGCTACAGCTTCCACTGTGTGTGTTCATGCATAATATGGTGTATATGGCATTTGAACAATTAAAATAGGCAGTTATTGACGTTTAGAGAAGTTCTTAAGTATTCAAGGAGTTTATCTATTCACGAGTGGTGCTGGTCCCTAGCTCTTGTAAGTACCTGAGGTAAATACCTGCAGTATATGTATATAGATATAAAGCTGCACAATGTCACAGTTTGTAGCACTGTTGCCTTTTCAAGCAAGAAAGCCCTTGGTTCAAATTTCATGTTTTCCCAATGCACACCTGAATCAAATGACTGAAATACCTTCTAAGTATTGTCTCACGTTCTCCAGAGTACAGCTAATGACCTGATCATTTGACTTGTGTGCTGAAGCAGAGACACATCTAAATGAAGCAGGGCACTGTCTCTTGAGGACTGGAGTTGCATACCCCAAGGTATGAGTGTGTGTATGGTTCTATGTCCTGTGTATCTCTTGTGTTGCCCTGTGATAGATTGTTGACCTGTCCAGGGTGTACCTTCCAGGTTACCCAATGACCACTGGAGACAGGCACCAGGACTCCTGCGGCCCCGCAAAGATAAGTGGGTATAGGCAATGGATGAATATGTGGATATAGATGTAAGAAAAGGAATATTTTTCACATCCAAAGACTCTAAAAGCAGCTGGTGAACAATGGTAGACCAGCAGTTTAATGGGGAGATCACTATGCCCCAAAAGACCTCACCATGACCCTGCAAGGACCATTCACGCTCTGACAAGAGTTGTAACAATTTTCTGAAGCAGTAAGTCTTCTCCGGTGCAAATGGGAACTTAAGAAGTCATTTAAAGATAGTAGGTTAACTGTTAGTCAAGAAAATAACTCTTACTTTGCATTTCAATGTTTTTTAGAACAGCAGGTCTACAGCACTTCTAAATCTCTTCAACACTGCAACAATTCACCCCAGTCTATTGTTAATATATAGCAACAGACTGTTTAAAGACAATGGACAAGTTTTTCAAGAGAAAATGTCCAATTTCAGCTCTAAAGAAGTACTTAGTGACTGCAGCCAACTCGGGTTTGCAAGCATGTCTGAAAATGTACACTATTCAGAATGTTTTGAGACTTATTGCTGTCCATCCTTGACAGACAACAAGAAAAAATATGAGCACAAGTGATTAGATGGAGCAGTTCATTTGAGTTGATGAGTATGAGTAATTACGTTATGGTCTTTATGTTTTTATTTTTAGTACTAAAAAACGGAGAAAACCCATTTCGGCCGCTTGTATCCGCGATCTCGTTCTTTCGGTCATGACCCAAAGCTCATGACCATAGATGAGGGTGGGAACGTAGATCGACCGGTAAATCGAGAGCTTCGCTTTTTGGCTCAGCTCTCTCTTCACCACGACGGACCGGTACAGCGCCCGCTTGACAGCAGACGCTGCGCCAATCCGCCTGTCGATCTCCCGCTCCCTTCTTCCCCCATTCGTGAACAAGATCCCGAGATACTTAAACTCCTCCACTTGGGGCAGGACACCCCCCCTGACCCGGAGAAGGCACTCTACCCTTTTCCGGCTCAAGACCATGGCCTCGGATTTGGAGGCACTGATCCCCATCCCGGCCGCTTCACACTCGGCTGCGAACCGATCCAGCGAGAGCTGCAGATCACGATCTGATGAAGCCAAAAGGACCACATCGTCTGCGAAAAGCAGAGATGAGATCCTGAGGCCACCAAATCGGATCCCCTCAACACCTTGGCTGCGCCTAGAAATTCTGTCCATGAAAGTGATGAACAGAATCGGTGACAAAGGGCAGCCCTGGCGGAGTCCAACTCTCACCGGAAACGAGCCCGACTTACTGCCGGCAATGCGGACCAGACTCTGACACCGGTCATACAGGGACCTGACAGCCCGTATCAAAGGGCCCGGTACCCCATACTCCCGGAGAACCCCCCACAGGGCTCCCCGAGGGACACGGTCGAACGCCTTCTCCAAGTCCACAAAACACATGTAGACTGGTTGGGCGAACTCCCATGCACCCTCCAGGACCCTGCTGAGGGTGTAGAGCTGGTCCAGTGTTCCACGACCAGGACGAAAACCACACTGCTCTTCCTGAATCCGAGGTTCGACTATCCGACGGACCCTCCTCTCCAGGACCCCTGAATAGACCTTGCCAGGGAGGCTTAAGAGTGTGACCCCTCTATAATTGGAGCACACCCTCCGGTCCCCCTTTTTGAACAGGGTTTTCTCCGTAGGGTGGCTGGGCTCTCCCTTAGAGATAGGGTGAGAAGCTCAGTCATCCGGGAGGGACTCAGAGTAGAGCCGCTGCTCCTTCACATCGAGAGGAGCCAGTTGAGGTGGCTTGGGCATCTGGTCAGGATGCCTCCTGGACGCCTCCCTGGTGAGGTGTTCCGGGCACGTCCCACCGGGAGGAGGCCCCGGGGAAGACCCAGGACACGCTGGAGGGACTATGTCTCTCGGCTGGCCTGGGAACGCCTCGGGATTCCCCCGGAGGAGCTGGAAGAAGTGGCTGGGGAGAGGGAAGTCTGGGCCTCCCTTCTGAAGCTGCTACCCCCGCGACCCGACCTCGGATAAGCGGAAGAAGATGGATGGATGGATGGATACTAAAAAACAATCCTCCTAAATATAAGCCTACAGTATTTTAACCTAGAGGCACAGATATTCCACATTAAATGTGAACCTGAAAAAACATGTTACAATGTGAACAGAGGAGCCTTTCTGTAGCGCAGAAACGCATTGTGCTTTTCACTTCATCAAGCTATCCAGGTGTTGCATGTCTAAATGTCTTATTCAACTTGTTGCTGAGTTTTTGTCATTTGACACGCCTGCAGTGACTCACTGTTACACCGTGTGAAAGCAGTTTCCAAGAAAAATCACTTGCTTCCTCTACACAGCTTCGCATCTAAACTATAATGCATGAGGGCAGTATGCTTACCAACATGTAGGCTGGACCAATAATCGAAGACTGCTAAATTATAACACATTAAACTTTGAATGCTGACTTGACCCTTGTCACAATGTAGAGTTTGTATCTCCAATAAACAGATTCTCAATATATTTTAATTCCAATAAGCTTCATAGCATTGAACTGATGTATTGAAAATGTCATGGATAAACATTAGCAATAGGGTAAATTTTAAAACTTAACAGGGTCCACACCTCCAGCAAGCAATTGTTCCTCAGGGTCCAGACACAAGCAATGCATAAAACAAGGGACTGGTTTTTACCAGACTAGTGCAGTTATCCTAGAAGTCGTCTAAGAAGAACCCTGTCCTCAATAAAAACAAAACAAAGCCCCAGTCACCTATTTAACAACAACTAACAAGAAAATAGGTTGCATCTTAATTTGTTTGCCAATTTTGTTTGAGAGTTGTAATGAGGTTAATGGACCAAAGCCTCTGAATTTCTGAACTGTCATGTATGTTCATAATGATAGCTCAGTTTCTTCATGTCGTTTTTATTTTCCTGGATTAAATATGAAGCCACTTGTGACTCATCAGGAACTCTGGTTCGCGTCTGGTCTCAGCCATGTTAAGATTTACATAACTTCATTTGCAAATGAGGCCCACTCTGTTAGGGGAAAAGTTCCGCTTCTCAGCGTGGACTTTGTTAGCAACATTATGTTGGCATATTACATTAAAAATCCCACCAAGTGAATTTATTGTGGAGCATTTTAAAGTAAACTTTGGAACTCTTTGTCCTCTGTGTTGTCCAAGAATGTGAATTTTTATGAAGTTAACTAAATCTAACTGAAACCTCATCTAAAAATAGCACCAGAAATAACAGGAAGCTAAAGGAATTTGGATAGGACTAAATGACTGATCAGCTGCCGGAGTGATCCAACATCCAACCCTGTCTGGCCTATATCAACAATGCTTTCTTTCCACAAAGAAGAAGTGTAAACTTGTAGTCAGTTAAAGTTTACTGCTACAAAAACAGCAGTGCTTGCAGCTCTCTCATCTTCTGTCTCACAGGCACAGCATGTGGTTTTACTAGGGCACTTTGTTTACATGATTTAGTAGAAGAACTGCACGCAGCCTTTAGACACACACCTGCATGATACTGGTTGCTATCGGTACAATCAGAAAGCGCTGCTTTTGTCTGATAAATTATGGTATGTCCCTTAAAAGTCCTGCTCTGCTTTTACAGTGATAGGGGAGCAAAATCCTTGCTGGCAAAAAGACCAATTTGCAGGACCGTGTCTTTCTCCATTGTCTCTGCTTTGAGAAACAATGGAGAAAGACACTTAAAGACTCAAGCAGGCTTTCCTCTATGTTGGGTTTATTAGGTCTCCAACCAAAACTACAACTATTTGTGCTTCCTGTAGCGATAACTCTGAGCTCCTGCTGCCTTTACTGTCTCTAACGTAAAGACATATAAGATCAAAATTATTTGTGGCCCTTGCAGGTTCAGATCTAAATAATTTTCATTGAACTGAGAAATTTGTTTTGGTTAAGAAATGACAAGTATTTTCTTTTTTTATTATTTTAAGGTTTTTCTTTTGGCTCTAGTGGCCTTTATTTGAAAGTGCTATGGCAGGAAAATAGGGTAATGAGAGAGAGAGAAGACATGCGGCAAAGGTAACCAGGCAGAGAATCAAACCTGTGACGGCCACGTCAAGGACTAAGGCCTCCTTATGTGGGCTGCGCTTAACCCCTGCACCACCACAGCACCCATGACACAAGTATTTTCTAAAGAAAATATGTTTTTTTTTATTTTTTTTATTTCTTGAAAAATGGTCTGAAGAAAATGCATACCCTTCTCAATAATCATGGTATTAAAGCCATCAAATCTTTTGTAATGTTTACTGTTATATAAATATACTTTTGTATAAAATTTAGCCAAAGAAAAATTTTAAAATTTAAATTCAGATTTATATCTTTTCTTTATTTTTCAAAGAATATTTTGACTATTCCAATAAAAAGTATCAAAGTGGGGCACATATCAATAAACAGCCATGCACCTGACCTGCTGTAGTTACTTTCAGTTTTACCAATGCTGTATGGTAGCTGTTTTACTGCAGGAATGTAGTTCTGCACTAAATATTTCAAAGAGCAACATTTAGATCAACTGAATCTAAATTAAAGAAAACGAGCTGGTGTAGAACAGGAGTCCCTGCTCTGTTACAGCTGTAAAAGAGTCAGTCAGAAGGTTAAAAGGAAGGACAATGTCGACAAGTCAATAAATCCAGGTAAACATTTCATGAGTAGAAAGATGGTTATCAGGGAAGCTGCTTGAAAAAATTTTTGAGATCATGCTGCACTGATCTGAGATCTGTCAGCAACACATTTTTATTGTCAATGATGAGTCTCTAGAGAAAAAATGCATCACCAGTGAATTTAGTTAAAAAAAAAAAATTCTGCATAAAGTAATTCACATGTACCGATGAGGAAACAGCCACAAAATACAGCCAAAATTTATACCTTATTTAAGTGTGATATTTAGAAAATTCTGAGTTTGCTTTAAGGTTTATCTTATTATATCAAACTGTATTATTTTAACTTTGATTATTTCACAATTCAACAAAATGAATGAATTTGTAATATTGCATGTATGATTTTCAGCTTGAGGAAACATGAACACAAATAAGACTAAAATCCATCACCATTAAACTTCAAAATCAAGGTTAAGAGGTTTTAGAGGGTGTTTTTTACTTGTGTGATTGTCCTACATTATGTCCAAATTACAATGTGGAAGTAAAAAACAAATAAAAAAAACTAGCCTCCTAATGCTGGGGATACCAAATAGACAGCATCGGAGGATAATGGGTCATGGTACAAGAACATGTTCTTGACCTATGATGTACTACATAATACAAACAACACCATCAACTGGATATTCAAATAAATTGTTTCTCACATTTTTCTTAAAAATAAATTACATCAAACAACATGAAATAGTTTTCGAAACTGAAGAGTTAGAGATAGAGGACAGAATTATATGTAAAAATTTAAACCTAAAGAATAAGACAAACTGTGAAGTGTTATCTTATTAATGAAAATATCTGTGCATGACTATTAGCTTTGGCTCATATGGTGCATTTCTGTAGGCTTGCTGCTGCTGCTGATCACACAAAGTGGAGATTTCACAACGAGAAAAAACAACATGCAGGAACAACAAAAATGCCACAATATGAGTAAGGTCAACCCCAGTGCGTCACTGATGAACTTTTTCCCACAATGGTATGTTTCATGCTCAAACAGGCTGAAACTTTTTTTTTTACTGTTCGAGACACCCAAACTCAGCAGGAAGCTACCAAATGCTGGCAAAATACAGTCTGCATACCACATAAGAAGAAAAACAAATGAAGTTCTATTTGAATGTGAGTGACAACGTGGCTGTTTCTGCTTCCCTTTCCTTTTTGTTATAAAGACTGTGCTAAAATAAAAGTCAAAAAATGTTAACCACATGTATAAACTGTTAAAAGATAGGAAACAGTTGCTGAAGATTTGTTTGGACGTACTGTTTAAAAGGGTGCCTGTTAAAGTCGCAGTCGCTTGTCAGGTAGACTCTGGTGTCTTGGCTGTGTCACCATTTCTATTCTAAACCTCTGTGTTTTGAAGAAAAGGATTTTAAAAATAACCGCAAAGAGGGCTTTGCAGATGGGAGCCAGATTTACTTTAAGATGTTTTAAAAACTTTTAAGCAAGAAAAAAAAATATGCCACTTCATATAACACACATAAAGGGTTTTCATCCAGGCATGACTTTGGCCCCATATTTACTAGAAACCACTGAGCAGTGTCGGCCATGAAGGCAGGTTACATTTTATCTGGGTCCACATTTTCTGATGACCTGAAATGCAGCAATTCATCACTATCGCACAAGATAGGGTGACCTTTGGAGATCAGTGGCTTCCAGCAGCATACTACGAATGCTACTACGAAGTAGCATACTACGAATGCTGCTTCTCAAAAGTTCTTTCTGCTGACGCTAATTTGCAAGGTCATAAAAAAAATATTACATTTTTACCAAGTACTAAAACTACAAATTTAATAAAATGGGTGCTCACTTTGTGACCCAATCTTAGTGTTGTTTCAAGATATGAAAAGAGGAAAACAAAATGAGTTTTATTTTATTGGTACAGCATGTACCTGGAGCCTGTTTTTCTTTTCTTAAAGCTGTACTTCCTGCTGTTGATGTCAATCCAAGGTTTTGTTTACACTAAAGCACTGAAGGTTAGCAATATTAAAGTCTGAGTATGTGCCAAGGGACAAAGGTCATCTCAATCCAAGAGTTTTCTTTTAAACCGTCTCCAAGCTGTCATGTTCCAAGTAAAAATCATAAACCCAGTTAAGCTTTATACCGAGATGTTTGTTCACATTAATTATTTAAGTCTATTTGACACAGACGCCTACAACAGACATGGTGATTCCATCAGAAGTTAAGGTTGTCTGTTCATTAAGCTGTACAGTTTTGCTCTCCTTTCTCTTTGAAACCTTCTAAAATACTAATGTTGTTAAGTTTTACAATCAAGTCGTACAATGACACAATAAACTTTGCCAACCAAACCTGAGCCAGCTAAAATAAAACGATAAGATCCGATTACATTCATACCATGGATTTGCTGCATCACACTTTACTATAGCGTGTTGATTGAAAATGTCCGACTGCAACTTCTTTTATGGAGAGGTTTGGGTTACCGGGGGTACACATAACTGATTGACATAACTCATTCATTTATAAATATTTATGAACTTAAACATTTTTATCTTAACACATAAAATTACACTATTTATATTAATAAATAAGAAAAATGCTAGAACTGGTGTCTTTATGTCAATCACAGAAGGTTTGAATTACCGGCATAGAGCACCCTATATATCTCCTTGAGCAAAAATATGCAAAACAAAAAATAGCACAACAATTCTGAAGCAACACTTACTTACAGTTAAGCCCAAATTCTTTAAGACCCCTGACAAATTTAGATTATTAATTATTTAAATTTGTTCCTGGCAGAAAATGAAATGGGTATTTATAAAAAGATAAACAAATGGAGAAAAATTTGGGGGTGGGGAGGGAAATAATGATTGGTATCTTTTCATTTTTATTTTTTAAATGGCATGTTCGAAATCTTCTATAGCCTTAGTCTATAACCTTTGGAAGGCCTCCCCACCACTACCCTATTCTTTAGTTCCCCACTTAGATTCTTTAGCAGATTTGGGACTCTGGCCAGGCCATTTCAATACTAATATTATTCCAGTCAAGAGGAAACAAACATGCTATTAATTTTAAAAGATTACTAGTTTAAGTCTCAATCTGTGAGAAAATGAATAATTTTGGGCTTTATATGCTGATTCAGAGTGTTTTTGAAATTTTTATTATTAATTAATGGCTTTTTTTATTATTATTTTGAGGTATTATTTTTATTATTTTGGGCCTCTGTGTAATAAAACACGAAGGCCCATTTCTCTTAGCTCCTCTCCAAAATGAGAAACACAAAAGAGCATTCCATTCAGTTACACAGGACATGTGTTGACGTTCATAGAACAACAAACAGCCAAAAGAAAATAGCCACTAGTTTAAACGTGCCTATGGTAACAGTCGTAAAAGCAATTACAGATTGCAAAAGAACTGGATCGGTGACGAACAAGGCTGGACAAGGACCCAATGTTATCTTCTCATTACACATACTGAAGAGGATGTGAAAGGAGAAAAAATAAGCTCAATATCACTCTATGCAACTGCAATAAAAGATGACTTTTTGTACTGGGTCAGCACACTTGACATGCTTCATGCCCTCTGCACAAACTTTTTTTGACCACTAAGGAGTTTCAGAGTAACATATACTTCAGCAGCTGGTAGATCTGAGAACAACAGGAAGGTTATACCTGATATGGACATGAGAGCTCGACGAGGAAAGGCTCGAAGCCTTGTAAGGGAACATCTGGTTTTATCATGGAATCAGTGCAGGCTCCTCTCATAAACACAACCTAACGCCTGAGCCCTGGAGCTCTGGCCAATAACAAGCATGTGAACACAAACCCCATCCATCAGGGCCGAGCACCAGCAGGAGGAGTTCACGGGGAAGTGGAGAGAGAAAGAGAGAGGGAGAGAGGGAAACGGAGGGGAACAGCGAGAGAAGAGACCACAACAGAGGTGAGGTAAATCATTTACAAGCCAGTGAGCGACACAGGCTGCAGACAGCTTCTTGTTCTGCCTTCTCAGATGTCGCAATCCTCAAAGTTGCTACAAAAGTAGTATTAGGGAGCCTCACATTAGACACTTGCAGCATTAAAGGTTAAACTCAATAGAGAATGGGACGCTCTAATTCATCTCAAAGTCAATCAGCCGGATAATTCAAGTTAAATCAAAACAAATAATCCGACAAGGAGAAAATATGATAATCGTTTCACCAAATTCGGCGCATTAGTCTGGATAAGTTTTCAGTGAGAAGCTGGTTGGCTGTTCTATAGTAACTGCAGACATGTTTCCGCTTGTTCTTCTTTGCTCTGTTGATCTTTATGCGAAGGTCTGGGTAGGATCACAGAAATAAAGGTCAGGATCACGGATGTCCTTCTCAAAGACGTCTCACAGGAAACAATTTATTGTCGCGGGGTACATGTCTACATAGAGTCGGTAGGAATTTTAGACGTAGTGCAAAAAATTTACTACCACAAATAAAAAGCAATGAGATTAGATAATCAAGATAGATTGTTTTGGCAAATCCATTTGTTTTACAGTATTTTAACTCTCGGGTTCACTTTTTTTTAGTATGTCTGCCGATATGCAAATGTGAAATTCCTGAAGACAGACCACATGAAACCCTATGTAATAATATGCTTACATATATCAGTTTGCAAGAACAATGGCTAATCACCCAAAAAAAAGCATCCACATATCTAGTTTTCCAGCATAACCAAACAACCAAATCCTTTTCCTTCTCCATGAAGACAACACTCTACATCTGTTTTGTTCAGACATCCAAAAAGATAAAAACTGTCTCCTCCGGCCTGGAATATGGGTGGGGTATTTTGGCATTTCACATTATGGAGCCCATGTGTTTTGGTGCACACAACATGAAGCGGGACTATCATCATGCCATGAGGACAGTATGCTCACAGAACAACCATAAAGAACATGCTGCTTTACTGACATAAAATAAAAAAAGAGTCCAAACTATTAACTTACAAGTCTTATGACAAAAAATGAGGAGGAAAAGTCCAAATTAAACATGGCCAAAGAGAAATAAATCTCTTATACACTTGGCGATATTCAGGATTTTACCAGTTTGATCAAAACTGATAAAAGTAGCAAGTATTAATGTCTTGCAAAGGTTATAAGTTGAGCTTCAAATTGAAAAAAAGAGAACAAACAGGAGTGAGAGACAAAACAAAGTTTATAATTTATTTCAAACTATGTTTTGACTCAGACAGGCTGTTTGTTAGCTCTTTAAAGGTTTACCATAATTAGGTATCAAAAAACCCAAAACAGAACTACAAGAGTCTAAAACAGGATTAAGTAGCGAGCAGCTGCACTGCTTTTGTTGATTACTTAGAAAATTTGTTCAGGCACAGTTGATGCGAGTGTTTCTATGAGGCTGGTGGGAATGTTGCTCTAAAATGATTTCATAAAATACTTTAGTTTGGAACAGACCACTGTTTTTGTAAACTTCCATTGCCATCATCCCCAAATGTTTTTAGTGGGACTTAGATCAGGGGTATATGCAAGATGGTCCAGAAGAGGGACATTATTCTCCTAGATCTAGACTGTTAGAAGAGTCATGATGAATTGCAGTATTGTGCTGTTGAAAGACCCAGTCTGGCCTACAAAGTAGAGGGCCCTCAAACAAGACCGACATCTTCAAAAAGCCACTGGCAGTTAGATGTCTCTTCAGCCATCAGGACTGTCCACACCATTTTTCTCTCAGAAAAAACTTCTTTCCCATTACAATGTCCCATCTTTGATGCTAACTTGCAAAGTCCAAACAGGAAGGTTTGTGGTGGTGTTGTGGTGATGAGGTTTCCGATGGAACCTTTTGCCCATTAAGTCCTTTTCTCACACATACCATCTTAAGGTTGTTGGACAGTAGTTGGTATCACATTAAGACCTTAATTTTGGTCAAGGATCAACCTTTGTCTTCATGGACACTTTATTGGATCATCTAATTCAACACAGGTACAATTATTTTTGTTCTACCACTAGAGATTTTCTGTCCCATAACTACGGAGGTCTTCAAAGAATCTGTAGTAATGGACTACTTTATGAAGCCTTACCTGTGCAGTTCAGTAATCCAGTCTCTTTTACAAAAAACTTATTGCCCTTGCAGTCAGGGGTTCAAGACTGTTTAAGAGCCAGACAAAAAAAAATTACAAGGAAGCCATTTTTGCAAATTTTGACTTTTTGAGGTTATTAAATGTAAATATATGATTAGCTGATGAGCAGGCTCTTTGAGTTTAACTGCAGTTTTCAATAACACCTGCCTACTCTTGTTTCTCCTTGTTTGCTCCTCTTTCATCTTTCTGATTTTTAAGCTCGTATGACATAGTTATGGTATGAAACAAACTACAACCCTAGATCACAGCAAGTGAAAACACACTTTCCTTTTGGGCATTCAAATTATTTAATCTACAATGACATATTTTAAACTAGGTTATATAATTGTTATTCAAAACATTTAAGCTAAAATAAAATCCATATTTCAGACTTTTGGCACAAGAGGTATTCGAAGGCTATTCTAGGACAACCTTCATCACCAGACGCATCACTCACATGATTCCTCTTGCAACAACTGAGCACAGGATATTTCATTTATTTGCAGATATTAATCTTCGGCTATTGTTGCGTTCAACAAACACAAATCCCCACCCAGCCTCGTCCATTTGATTAAATGAGCATAGTGCATTTCAAATGACTGCTATAAACTGTTACATGACAGGAAATGGAGGAAAATCCTCCATCAAAGTTAAATCAAGATATTGTACTGCACTTGTCTTCATTTTAGTAAACAAAGCTACTCTTCCTGACGTACAGATGGCAAGTTTAAACACAGAGTCACCTGCCACTAACAGCAGCTTTAATTGCTATTCCCTCAATATCCCATCTTAGGAAGGAACAGCATCAGCGAGTTGTCCTGACACCATTTGGGTCAGTTCCTCGGAACCACCAGGGATCAGCATTTTAAACCTGAAAGGAGACGCTCAGCGGGTGCTGCCCTACATCACCTGAAATGCATAAATACTGGAAGTGACTGTCCAGTGAGTGACACAAACAAATTTTAAGTGGGTTTACTAAACAGACTTAAAGAGAAAAAAAAAGTTACCTGTCCACATTTGCCTTGGATTTCTAGGCAAATGTTTCTGCAAGAAATGTTTTTGTTTTTTTCTTTATCATAACAACTTTCTAGGTATTTTAGTGTTATGGCTATATAGTTGTACATTAGTACCATGATAGCTTTGCATATATCAAACATGTTTATTGAAGAAAAAACTATTGAGGATTCACTGCAGTTCCCATTGTTCACTTTCATGTATGTAAAATGTCATAGTGCTTACATCAGTGACATTTTAATCTCTAGAGATGAAAGCATTTTATATGACGTACTTAATTAGATTACCATTTTGAGGACAATAACAAATAAAACAGAAATGAGCTGCAGGCTTTTTGATAGAGGAGGTCATTTTAAACCCAATAGAAAATTAAGGAATTACTAACATGTCCGTAAGTTTAAGCAACCGAGCATTTTTACTTTATCAGATTGTTTTTATTAAACTCAATAAAAGTTGCAAAGTACATTGGTTGATAAATTAATAAACTAGAGGTAGTCATTTGTTTACAAACATTTAATGAATAAGAGGAAACAATTCTTATCTAATCTTATCTTCCCTTTGTCAATCAGAGGTGATAAAGGGAAAACCGTCTGATTCCACTTTCTGATCGGGGCATAAAGCAAAGTATGGTGTAAAAATGATTCTGGAAGATCAAATACGCTACAAAACATGTCATAATGACAACTGGCACTGAGCTCTAGCTATATGCAAAACGTTTATTTGCAGCAGCAACACTTTACCTGCAAAAACACTTCGAATATGTCTGCAAATGCAGAAAATAGCACATTAAGTAACTGTCAAAAGTCAGCTTGAATGATCCACTTTATGCATTTTGTGCCAAAATAAGTAGGATAACTGAAATAACTTCGAATTCCCTCAAGCTTTGTGTTCTTTTTTTTACTTGCAAGCATTTGACAAATAAAGGGCTGTCTCTCAGCAATCGCAACACAAAACTTTCTGTATGATCATTTTGTGCGTTGACCATATGACACACATACTGCATCTTTAATCCGTGTTAACAAAACCCCAATCCCAGTAAACGAAAGCCCAATGCCTATGGTGCCATGCCAGCATGCCTGCTGTCAGTATGTGGCAGCAAAGCCACTGTTGACTCAGCTGATCCTTGGATGCAGGGTTGCGATAGGTGAGGACAAAGAGGGTCAAACTGCAGCTGGCAACAGAGTTTCAGGATTAACTGCTGAAATAAGAATATTGTTTGAGCATTTCTGATGCCTTAATTAAATGTCTCAATCCTATTTCGTTTACTTTTATATTTAACCAAACAACAATTATTGTATGTTTATATTTACAAATAAATTGTAACTGAGGAGGTGCTTATAGGTTAATAAACGTCCCCTGATATGTGTGATACTTGAAAACCTTAGCTAAGGAGAAAATATGTACCTTTAGGTTCATTTTTCTGATATATAAGATAAAAACAGATTCTATAAAAAAAAATACAGTATTTTACACTTCAATGTAGTAAGTTCAATAACTTATACTTACTCCATTGCAGTGTATAATTTATGTATATTTTTTTAAAAGCAAACTTAAATAAAAATGTATTATTCTAAATCTCTTAAAACATAATTAAGTGCACGTTGACTTTGTTTTGTTTTATATAAAGAATACTAAGGCTGTTTTCTAATAGACAACATCGTATTTAAATTAGCATAAACCCTGAAAGTGAAATCAGCGTACTACTGTACATAATAAAAACTTCAAACAACAATAAGTAAAAATTAGCATAATCTTTACCCTTTTTTCAGTGATATTATATATAGTGTTGGGACTAGTGATGCAGAAACTAGTACAAAGGGATTCAGAAATCCTTCAGTGGTGGCATCTGTGATAATATGCTAATTAGCCATGTGCTTTGTTGAACTTATCCACTGTAACTGACGTAATGCAACACAGACAGTTCACAGCTTAATCTCAAGTAAACCATCTTCACGTTCGTAGTATAAACATATAAAATCTAAATAAGCATATTTATTTCCATCTGTAATGCTGACATTCCTTTTCTAAGAATCCCCAATATTTGTATTCTTACAACGTTATAACTATCCTGGATAAAACTGCTGCTTTTTATTTTGCTTTTTTTTATTTTGTGTATTTAATATAATTGATGTAAGTGCTTACCAAGAAAACATACTACTTTTAAATTTTGCAATAACAATTTTGTTAACATTTAATCCAAATTTTTCATAGTTTTTCCTTTCTTTTCCACCATCACAATAACTCCATCGACTAAGATCAATGTTAAGGTTTGAACATAAAACACAATAAAAAGCCCATCCAATACACAATTTGCAAAAAGAATTTAAATACATGATGCCATAAAAATATTAGTTTACCAAACATTGAATCCAAGATGTGCAATATCGTGGCTGGTATTCAATATGCTGTGCAGGTATAGATTTTACTTTTCTTATTTTCATCTGTTAATCTATTCCATAACTTCTCTCCTGAAAATAGAACACACAAGTTATGAAAAGTGCGAGCCTTGTTCCCCTTCAATGCAGCATCTTTTGTGACCGGAAATATTTCCAAACAACTGCATTTGGTCTTTCTTGAAAGCAACAGAAAAGTGTAGCAGCTATCTTTTAGTCAGCCGACTTGCTTTACTGAACAACAGGTGATGGAGGGGCAGGACTCCGGCCACTTCAACAGTTTTCTGGCATATCATTAAGGACTTTAAGGTGTGAAAAAGGTATGACTTAAAATTCAGGGTATACCAAGGTTGTAGGGAGATTGGAAGCATCATAATGACAGCAAAGAAATGCAGAATTAGGAAAACGCTAATTTATCACAACTGGTCAGGGCAGTGCATTACACTGCATTAGAAAAAAAAGACATATAGGAGGCATGCAAAGCTCCTCATCAATGCATGCATTTCTAATACAGCAATTACATAGTTCACTGTCATCATGCAGCTCCTGTATGGAGTGACTATACATAGACTTCAACTTCCTGCTTGTTTTTACTAAGTCACCATTACTGAAAACATGCAGATATCTTAAACTCTATGTGAATCACATTACTGTTTCTTTTTCATTTCCAACAGCTATACTTCTAATGCGTATAGCACTGAGTAAGTCATGCAACCTGACTTACTCAATGCAGCAGCTCTCATGCTGACTGTACTTTAGAAGTGCTGAAAAAAAGAGCTGAAGTTTTATTTTAATCTATTTAGTATACTTTAACAGGCCAAATGTAAGCAGCACAGTCACAAAAGAGAAGAAGAGGAGCGGCGGCATACAAGGCATATTTCCTGGTAAGTGATTATCTCAAACAATGTCAATCATGCCGAGAACAACCTGCTATGCAGATATCTCACTGACAGGCAAAGTTAGACACCTCTGTCAGACAAAAGAAATCACCAGCATAGGAAATGTGTGTGTGCGTGTGTGTGTATGTGTATGGGGGGGTATCTCAGTGCATGTGTGTTGGGGGAGGGGTTAAGAAGAGAAAAAAGGGAGACAGACTAAAGAAAAAGTGAAGAAAAAGGGGTGGGAATTGGCAGAGAGCAGTTTCTCCAATAATTAAAAAAAAAAAAAAAAAAAACTTTCCCCTTTAAAAGATTTACATTAGCCATAAGTCCAACCAAACAAATTGTGCACAGTTATTGGAAATGGCGATCCTGTTCGGCCAGGTTTGGGTCTTCATTGCAGTGACTAATAGTGCTTCACAGTTTTGCCCTTTTCAGTGGGATCTGCCCTCAGCTGCTAAACACACACAAACCCTCCTCTGTAGCTGCGGCTGACGTCAACCGTCACTTAGCAACAGCCTTTTGGTGTAAAAGCAGCAGCGCTGACACCGTTTTCAAAAGAGGCGCACAGAGAAAGACAGAAACTCAGAAGGAGATAGACACAGAGACTCAAATGACCAAAGGGGAAAGAAACTAAAGAGTGAAAGAGTAAAATTTTCAGAGATCTACAGTAACTCAGTCATGATTTGGTGAGAAACCCGGGAAAGGATTATGTCATTTCCATAAAGTTTTCTGGAAACAATTAACAGTCTGTAAACGCTATGGTATGTCGTAATTTAAATACAAGTTAAATTTACTACATCCTCCGTTGCTATCTACTTAAATTCCCACAGAGGCTATTTAACCAAGGTTCTCCCACCTATGTCATAGCAGTCGGATTTAGCCACTTATTCCACTGGTCTAAGAAAACAGTCCGCACATCCTAAGTCTGGAAGTTATCCTGTCTGAAATGTTGGTGGCCTTTAGTGGAAAAAAAAAATCTCCACTACTAGGTGGAAAGAGACAGAATACAAGCAGCTTTGGGACCATTGCGACTACTTATTTAACTTTAATTCACCTGGTTTAATGTGTCAAAAAAAATATGTGTGTCTAATTGGTTCAAACTTAGCTGACGGCGAAGGGTCAGCGTCTCTGACCTAGATTACAGAGAGGAAAAAAATCCAGAAAAAATTTAAATAGTCATATAAGCAAAGACAATGTCAGGGCAGTGCATTACACCGCATCAGAAAAAAAAAATAACATACAGGAGGCATGCAAAACTATTTTGTTTTCAATTTTAAAATTATCATAGCTCTAAATGTGTGACCAAATATGATTAACTTTTTAGCTATATTGCAAACAAAAGGTAAAAAAAAAAAAAAAAAAAAAAAAAAGGAAAGATAAGAGGAAGCAAAGTCCTCCGCTGATATTCCATGAGGCCATTTCTTAAAGATGTCCCTTCTGACACCGGAGTCATTAGGCTAAGCTCTGCTAGACCTATCATGAAAACTAAAGAGCTGCAAGCTAATTGCTGGTGATCGTGACGCAAAACGTTTCCAGGGCAACCCGAGTTTTGGAGTACCCGCTCCAGCATTTCCTCATCTGTTTGCACTCACACCAGCAGGCTGACAATGCAGTCGCTGCATCCTGTTTCACTCTGCAGTCAGCCAAACGCAGAGTCTCGCTCGCTCAGCTTAACCCTTTCTCCTGGCCCCGCCGCGGCAATGAAACATTTAAAGCACCTATGCAAAAGTACTCCTGGCATTAAAAGGCCAACAGAAACTGCCACCAACTGGGCGAAGTAACAGGAGCCAAGTTTTAACCAGCATAAGTCGCCACAAGATGAAAACATAAACATTTTAAATATTTGGGTTTTTTTTTAAATTAGATATTGATCTAAAATTTAGAAGATATTCACAGCTACTATGCAAGCAGCCTGAGGTTTCGAGGAGGTGTTGCTAAGCAATAAATTGGGACATCTTCGTCTCAACATCGCGACTGTTACACAAGCTTACAAAACACGGAGGTTAACTTCAGGGAATATCAGTTAAACAGCTCAGCTCAAGCCACATTTCATCAGTCGTAAAAAGAAAAAAAACTCTCAAATCCTTGTTTAGAAGAACACACTAACCACTTTATTTTATTAATTTTATTTATTAATTTATCCCTAAGTATTTGAGATAAAAATAACAATGAAATTGTGACTAACACCGAATTAATGCTGAGCAGAACAGAAATTTAAAATTCCAGTTTTATGGTTTCTGCAATAAAAAAAAAAAATCTACAGAAATGAACAAACAATAATGTTAGTTTTTTCCTTCACTCAGAATAATTTCTATTTTGTGAAAATGACTGTTTTAAGAAAATACAATTCAAATATAAATTAAAGCAAATAAAAATATGAGTCAGTATTTTAGGTTCCTTAGTTATTCAAAAATAAACACAAACATACACCCACACAAATGCCACATTTACAAAAGGTTCGTAAGACGCAACCTCCATGTGTCAGAAACATAGTTATAATTTAAAAATGGGGGAATGTTTGTAATACACTTCAGAAACATAATTACTGAAATTAAGCTAGTTTCACTTTAAGTTGAAGACATACACTAACCAGAATGAGGAGAACTGCCTGCACTGGAAAATAAAACTGCTCAATGCAAACACACACACACACCCCTCTTGAAATTTATACACACTGTTCACACGGTGTTTCAGCTCTGATTAAAAGGCAAAAAAACCCATCAAATTAAAACATGTGGAAAACAAATATAAATACCATAGACACACCTTACATGTCATGCTAAGATTTTATCTCATATAAAATGTCAAATTACTGTCACTGTTAGAAGTTGGGTTACAGATGATTAGTTACTGATGCTGCAACACCCACACCCCAACTCAGCTAAAAGTTTCACTAAAATCCTCATGAGATAAGAGTTGTTACAGGTTACATAAGCGGTTTGCTATACTTACGCATCTGTGCTCATATAACGACAATCAGAAAATGGAGGAGACCTCCAGCAAAATATAAGCAATTTATAAAACAGTCAAATGCAGGATTCTGGCACACAAACTAAGAAAAGCCTGTCCGTTACGTTCTATTTATTATTTTCAGGATGCATAAACCGACCTGAAGTCCAATTATCTGTTCTCCCTATTCCATCTCAACATTTCCTTTTGTACACCATCTTTTCAGCCCGTCTCATCATCGCTCAAGGCAGGCACTATTTTCTGCTGGGCAATTAATAAGACTCCTAATTTTTTTTTCCCTCCTCTTTGCAATCACCCCGTAGTACGTCACTCGGTTGTGACGTCAATGTTATATCATTCCACATGGCTTAACAGCGAGCTAACGTGACAGCTGAGAGCTGCCCTGTGCTTTCACCGCTCTCCCTGCAGCCTCCCCCTCCACAGTCTGCTCCTCGGTTCTTGTCTGCATTTTGGAGGGAGGGAAAAGATGGGGGGGGGATTAAGTGTTTTATTTACCCCTGCCTGCCCCCGTAGAGTGGAGCCACACAAAAACAGTGTACGATCTTTGAATTTGCGTAGCGCTAACAGCATGGCCTCTGAGGTCTTCCGTGTGAATCCAATAGAACATTTCTACCCTGGAAGTGTGAACACAAAATGTTCTTAAAAAAATAAATATATATATTTAGCTGACTCTTTCTAATTATACACAATTTGGAGAGTGTATTTCAGGTGTGAAAGTCTTTATTCTGGTATTTTACATAAATAATTTGTCTCATTTATCAACATCTTAGAGAAGCATAATGTTTTAATTGCAACAATTTAGCAGTATATTTAAGTTGATATATTTTATAAATGCACACTTAATTCATCCCTTCATGTTGATGCTAGGAATTCACTAATCAACAAGAGACTGAAATTGGCCAATTGTCTCTTTATCAGCTCTTTTGGTAATCATCAGGTGAAATAAAACATTTTATCTGATGATTGTTTAATGAATACATATTCATTAAATGCACCAGAACACAGAGCTCCCTCCATTTTCACTTTGTAATTTAAATAAGCAGTAGAGAATGTACTTTGATGCATTTTGCTGGTGCATTCAGTAGAAATCGGATAAGGACAAATATGTTGATGTATAAACTTGAAATTTCATCATATTTAATTGGATTATAAAACAATTTTTGCAGGTGAAACGTCAAGGAGAACCGGTATATAAATAGAAAAGACTGATTGGTGCAACCCTAGTGAATATTCTTGACAATGTTAAAAAATAAAAATAAAGGAAACCTGATTGAAACATATTCTGATATCACACTATTAACTGTGATACCATAATGGAAAAAGAAAGGAAAAGAACAGAAACAACTATGGGTGTTGTTTCCCAGGCAGTTTAAACTTTACACACACTGTACATATAAATATACAAGCTTATGAGCTCAGACTGGTGCAGCGACTTTTTGTTTATCTAGAATTAAAACAATAAAATCTTCTGACAAAAAAAAACAAAAAACGAGTGACTGGTACAAGCTGAGCTTCTTTCCTTTTCTGTGACATATCATCATTTGCATACAGGGTTGTTTTTGTTAAAGATTTATATAATACATGCAACAGACAGAAAATTAACTATTGATATATTTTTGATTAGTCTTTTTACACAGTACATAATTAACCTTTTTTTCATCATCTGCATGTAAAAAATATATACTTGCTTGCTTGATTTTAATATTATACTCATGTAAAGCTCAGTTTTAAAAATAAATATTTGAAAAAACAAAATCAACAAAATTAAATAAAGACATTAAATTAAAAAGAAGACTATGAAACTGATTTTTTTTTCTCTAAAATATATGCTGATCAGGGCTTGTCAAGGTGAGTTTTAGTGAAATTCTCTGTGAGGTTCAGAAAAAAAATCTATTTTCAAATTTCCATTTAATTCCTATTGATATTTGCATGTGCTTTGCAAGCTTGTTTACATAGTTTTTTCTACTGAAATGTGCTGGGCAAAAAAAATGAAAGTATTATTTTCATTAGAGGTTGATGGGTTTCATGCAGGAAAATAAAAACAAAAACAAACATCTCTTGCTGAAGCATAGGTATTCCACGGTAGTCTGACGGATAACAATTCCCCTGATAGAGTTTATCACTTTGTGCATATTAGGCAACGAGTAGCGGCACACGAAGTATAGAAATTATTTTCAGATGACTATACCAAATTATACCTGTTGGTGACACAGGTTTCTGTGAGCTGTAACCCATGGTGGGTGAAAGTTATGTCTGTATGACCACTCTCAAACAGTTTTTCTTTTTTCACAACCAAGCCAGTAAGACAATCCTGTCATCGGACCCTGTAACATGCACGCATTGCTGGGGGCACAAGTCTGAACTACTGCAGCCACATTAATCAATCGGCACACAAGGTATCCATTAATCTGAAATGTAACAAAAAGTTAGCCGCTTTGTTGAAGAGTCAGATTTATATTTAAATAAATTAACAAAATTGTCTTTCACATTCTTCTACTTTATGGTTTTCTCCCAAATAATTAGCTGCAGCAATAAACAAACTAGAAGAAGCTAAGTTTAAAGTTTAAACAGCACCTGGATACTACAGTGTGATAAATCCCAGACAGAATTATTTTAGGGCATAAGCTTAAATGTAAGGGGAAGGATACACACAGCTGATCCTAGCTGCCGCCTGTTTGCTCCACACACACACAGCATGCTTGAAACATTAAGTGAACAGTGAAGGTATGTGGTATGAACTGTAAAATGACTTCAGTATTGCATTTTGTTTAATGTACTGGCTAGAGTGAACCTATTTCTGTCAGTCCAAATAAAACTAGAAACATTCATGTAATCTCCATTTTCACAGAAGACTGTTAAGCTTGTCGACGTTAGGTTAGTTGAGGCTGCTGGCTTTATCAACCCATCTCATGAGCTGGAGTTAGTTAAAGTATGGAGGAAGAAATTTGGGATTTTCCATCAGGCATCAAAAATGGCACATTCCTATGCTTTTCCAGGTCGTGTAGTTGTTTGGAAATTGATTGGACAGACTTCACTGAAATAAAAGCACCAAACTCAACAAGAGTCTTGTGTGTGTGCAACCAAACACAACACAATAATGGCATTTAAACTAAATTTTAAATATACTGATATATGAAACCAACAGTTAGGGTTTATTTTGATGAAGATACATTACAATCATATGATAAGAGTTTACCAATAATGATGTGATAACTGCTCATCCCTAAGAAGAACCTAATTTAAGCGAATACTGGTTTATCTTATTTTCAATTGTAGCCGTTTTAAATTGATAAAATAAGCTAAAATTGTTTTATGTTAGCCTCCCACTGCTCTGAGGATTCTTTTAGTTTCCACACAATTTAATTTAATCTGAACTTTCTCTCTCATATTCTGTGCATCTTCAGTTTGACCATTTATCAGTCTCAGGGCACAACAGCATGGTCTTAATGTCAAATCGCACAGTTAAGGGATGTTCTCATCCAGTTCCAGGTACCAACTCAGGGCCCCAATTCAGACATTTTTAAACGATTTAAACAAAACTGAACTCTTGGTAACCATTTTAGGTTACCAAAAACCAAAATGCTTATGATGATAAAAACATACGCAGCTGCACAGCCAATTTTCAACTATAAAGGCTGGGTTATATGTGATAAAAGAAATGTATTTTATTTCGATGGTATTGCTGAAAATTTTGATGACAATATAAATACAATCAAACAGCATTTTTCAAACTTTTTTTACACATTACGACACAGTGTTTCTCCACTACTGTCTGTGAGCTCCAGCCATAAAAAATATATCCCCTGTGTGAGAAGAAAAGGAAGTTTAAAGTCCCTCCACCTGTCCAAATATTTTAGAGATATGCACAGTGTTTTGCATATTATATTTTACTAAATGCTATGTCCAAGAAGTCCTTTATGACTTAAGTTTTGCATATACCTTATTTTCCGGACTATAAGTCGCAGGTTTTTTTCATAGTTTAGCAGGGGGTGCGTCTTATACTGTGGAGCGACTTATGCGTGAAATTATTATCACATGTTATTTTCACACTAAACCGCAAGAGGGCACTCTAGGCCTGTGCTGATAATTTCAACATTGGCGATAACTTATAAAAACAACTGAGAAGGACTTAATAAAAATGGCACCAAAAAGAAAATCATATTCTGCAGATTACAAGCTGCAAGTAGTAAAATATGCAGCCGAAAACGGTAATCGAGCAGCAGAAAGAAAGTTTGGAGTTAGCGAGAAACTTGTAAGGGACTGGCGAAAAGCGGAGGTTACTCTTACTGAAATGAAGAAAACAAAAAAAGCCAATCGCGGGCTAAAAGCTAGGTGGCCACAGCTAGAGGAACGAGTTCGCACATGGGTGCTTCAACAACGTGCTGCCGGGAGAGGCTGGTCAACAGTGCAGTTGGGTCTCTACGCCCATGTATTTGCCAAGGAGATGAATATAAATGACTTTGCAGAAGGAACCTTCTTGGTGTTATCGCTTCATGCAACGCAATCGCCTCTCTATCAGAGCAAGGACAACGATGTCCCAAAAACTGCCAGCAGACTTCCAAGTCAAGGTCGACAGTTTCCTTGAGTTTAAACCAAAAATGCGACTTATACTCCAGTGCGACTTATATATGTCTTTTCCTTCTTTGTGATGCATTTTATGGCTCGTGTGACTTGTACTCCGGAGCGACTTATAATCCAGAAAATACGGTACTAATACAGTAATGGCAATTGCTATTGAAAATAATGTGCAGTTCTAACTTTGAATAGCTTGTATACTCTATGTACATTATTTTGTTTATTCAATTTGTGTTTTCCAAGTAGCTATCGCATATCAACAACAAACAATAGAAAGAAACCATATTCATAATGTTTTGCATCATTCAAAGCAAAGCACTAAGTTTAGGAAGCAGGAGAATCATTTCTAATTTGTGTCAACACGCAATTTCCTACAAGTGCAGTGAAATATGCTATGAGTCAAATCATCAGCAATTCCTAATAAAGCCCAACATGACAGACCACTAAAATAATCTATGACATCTGCAAGCAGTACGTCACCAAGAGAAGCACATTAATTTATTGAATCTGTATGTGTTGCATGAACACGTACAGATTCAATCTTTCAGAAAAATTAATGAATGGAAAAAGTTGGACACAGTTTATGTGATGTATTGTCAGCAGCTGTCTTGAATAAAGTAATCCATGTTGGAGAACATATTAACACTAAGTGAGATCTACTATTGATAAAATGTTATTTTCAAGCAAGTGCATGGCACTAAATATAATAAACATTATAAATCATCAGAAAGTGACTCTCTTGCCTATTTATAACAAATTCAGATCTGTCTCAGAAGGGAAACTTCCTGATTGGGACATCCCTACGTCAGAAACTTCTGAAATGATCCAGAAATGTTCTTATACTGATGTCAGGTCTATGAATCATGAGGTCTATTTGTGTTTGTAGAAGAAGTCCATTATAACCTTTTGCGTCACATCGGTGAGGTTCCCCACCAGGACAATGTCGGCCTCCACGTACATTCATTACACATGTCCTCCATTGTTTATTATAACCATAATACTCGTCTGTAACAAGTGTCTGGGAACCATCATTTGGCAGTTCTAGAGAACTCTACGCCTTCTCTGAAGTTTGCTTTCACTATAGACAAGACGTGCAGGTGATCACTCTTTAAAAAAAAAAAGCCAATCTACGTGCTAGACATGGTCAATCCCTTCCTTTTGTGGGAACACATTGTTTATGCTTCTGGCACAGAGGTTCTCCGAGGAGAGCGTGTTGTCCACAGAGGTTAGAAGGTTCACAATGGTGTCAATGTGCTAAGAACAGGAGTGGCTGTTTCCATCTACCACACTGAAACTGAGAGAAGGGGACATTATCAATCATGTCACAGACTATGAGTGATAAAACTTTGCAGACAACTCATTGAACATCATTTAATATATTTAAATTGTGACAATATATCTCAAAATTAAACAGTTTAGCAAGTTATCTTCACAACCAAGGGTCAAGACAAGATTTTTCAAAAAAGACGGTTAGGATTCTAAAATTATGAGTGCTTTCCAATATGGTCCATATTTACGTGCTATCCTGAACAAATATTTTACTCTTGTATGAATATGATGCTAAAACAATGCCTACCACACTGATGAACTCAGTGCCTGAAAAACCACGTGCTGCTGTTAATGGACGAACAATTCTCCTGTATTTGTGAGCGAAAGACAGAAACCAGTGACCCTGTCAAACAAGAGGGGGGCAGAGGGTGCACGGACTGCTTTGTGTGCAGAACGTGTGTGAAGATGAAGAACATGTACAACATTACCAGTGAACCCAGAGTGACTCCTTTCAAAATGATTCTTTGTACTTGCTTTTTGCCTGCCTCTGACGCAAAGGCTGTCCATTTTTGTGCAATATCGCAATTGAATCACACAATATAACAAAGAGTTGTTATTCTACTGAAGATACTTTCTTGTGCAAAGTTTGCAATCTTTCCCAGTGGAGTAATTCTGTGTCCAACAGAGGAGACAAACAGATACAAAAGAGCGGTAGATAAAAAAAAAAAAAACAACTATGACGAACATCTACAAGTGTTCTGCAGGATTATATATAAGCAATCAATATGCAGGATCAGAAAGCTAGCATTTACATATCTTTTTCTTTTTTTTTTACTGATGTACATATAAGAATTCAGTTCAAGTGGAAACCATTGGAGGAGATTCATACAAACCCATTTTTTGAAAAGCTCTTCTATTGGTTTCTAAGAAAAACTTTAACTAAAATACAGAAAAGCCAGGAAAATGTCAAAGCACAGCTGATGATAACTTCCCACAAGTTTAGATTATTTTGATTACCAGCTAATACGTGTTGTTACGACTGGCTCAAATAATTTGTCAAATCTGATGTCCGGTCTCAGCTTTGAGGAGATAAACAAAACAAAAAGGACTTTCTGGCCATTGACTGTTTTAAATGTATACCTGGTAAATTAGAGGCTAATTACTATGAGGTGAAGAATTAAAAAGCAGCATCACAAAAGCTAATGATAAAACATAACAGCAACTGCCTCTGTGTATTTAGTTTATGCCTCTAGTTTATGTTAGTTTCTTTTTCTTTGCTTAGTAATATGCTTAAATTTGTCTGATCTGAGGTTTTTTTTGCTTTGCATAAAGTTCCCTTTTGCAAAGCAAAAGGGAACTTTTGCTTTGGATCTAAAATGTTTGCATTTGGTTGGATAAAACTTTTTCTATAGAATTTTAGGGACTATTATAGTATGCCATGCTATTCTACAAATAGAATGAAACACAATGTGGTAAACGGAGAAAAAAATATGCTGAAACGGGAAACAGAACAACCGAGACAATCTGGACATGCAATTTTAGTTCTCTTATCATTCCTCCCAAAGCTCGAAGGACACAAAAACAATGTGCGTGACCTGATGGCCTGGCATCTACTTCAGAATAGCCTGCTTTGTTTTTAAAATACGTTGTTGACAGTTATATCTATGTGGTTTACGTATAGATGAAGGCAACAGTTGTGTACAGAAAGCTTTTAAGTCGACGCATGATGCATGTAATATGAAACTCCCGACATCACAATGGAAAGTGTCCCCATTATCTTATGAATGTACACAACTTGGCTTTTCACAGATTGTACAAGTTTATGTTCGCCAGCAGGACGGGCAGGGACTGATTAAGCTGCTCCCCATCAATATGTGTTGTCGACAGTCATGTGAAACTACAGCCCACATCACTGGCTCTACTGTTGACTGTGTTGCTATTCTGCCGACAAGCTTTAGATTTCTTCATTTTTAACTGATACAAACCTTACGAAATGTAAGAAGATGGAAAAAGACTGTGTGAAGCAGACCTTATAGACTTAGATAACGCAATATAGCTTCTGCCAAGCTAAAAATGGGCAATGCATCTTTTCTATTCAGACAAAGTGATATTCTTCTCATACACGGAGCTGACTGCAATTGTAACACAAAAACTATGAAAAGTTACTACGGAAGCAAGCATAGGGATTTTTAAGGTATACCAAAGTTTTAAAATGTTAGTTTCAAAAATGCTAGCTTTGAAACATGCAGTTTTTATGGTTTTAAGTGCTTTTAATGAGATGTCAGAGAAAGAAGAGCATGGTACACAGTGCTGCATACTGCCAGTCAGCTGGCTGAAACAAAGTTCTGACCCTTCTCGCTGTCTTTACGCAAGAAAGGAAAACTTTCTGTTTGCAAATATTTTGAAAACCACAATCACTGATGAAATGTGTAGTAGAACTATAATGTATGTAGTTATTAGTCACGTCTTTCAAGCAGTAATCAAACCAGATAACACTGATTAACCAGTGAATATCTGCTTATTGTAACCGTGTTAAGGCCTCAAGAATATTAGAAAGTTATCCTAAGGTGATATTATTGGTAAATGTTGACACAATGACTTCGGATCTAATAAATTCACACACTGTCCTCCCTCCTGTCTTTCTCATGTGTGTTTCCAAAACATTCTGTGATCTAGCATCTCTGGCACTATGACTTCAAGTCAAATCATTTATGTGCATCTTCTGAAAGCAAGACTTCATTTATCAGGCTAAGCATCTCACTGACATGCAAAGTTTTAATATTGCTGGACAATTTCTAATACTTGGAGTATATTAGCTAACAATCACTGCATTCCAAGCAGCTCTTTTCAACATTAATATTGCATACAGTAATACAGTGATGACAGTTACCATAATATATTATTGAGCTGCTGTGCTCAATAATATAAAAGTTATATTATTGAAACCTATAAGAAAAAATATAGATTTAATTTTCTACACGTAAAGCACTTGCAAACTTTTTTATGGTACATGTTTTGCATAAATGAATGGTCTAATAAAAATCTAAATTAATGTAAATAAAGTTACATAGAAACAGAGATAGCCCTCCTACGTCACTCTTTAGAAATTGCAATGCTGTTTTCAGTCATTTTAGACAACAAATTCAGTGACGCTGATATCAATCGGTAACATGACACTGACTCATGACTGAAGTTGTCTAACAATTTGCTTATCGTAGTGGCAAACTGATCATTTTCTTCTGTTGAGCCCGAACTGCTTTCTGTCATGACATGGGTGCTTTCCACTCGCGTGCACGGTGAGCAGTTGTGGATTATCTGTGGGCCTATTTTTGCAACTACAACAACAGACCATGGTCCTGCAGAGGGCGGGAGGTGGAGGGGGGGTGAGGTGACCTACCTGCTCTCTAGATATGCAGGGCAACGAGGGTCTGCGGGGCATTTTACAGCTGCCATAATAGCTGGTCGACGTTTCCCCGAGTGAAACACAACTGGACCGTCTCCTCGGTTTGATCACCGGGACCTTTTCTTCCGCGCTGGAAATCCCACACGGCGCTTCCCTCGTCTGGTAAAAGCGGTCGAAACAGATTCCCAACAGGGAGCCAGAAACCCCCGCAAAGCAGGCCAGCAGCGGTCTGAGCAGTGCGGGCAGACCGCTCAAACTTGTGAGGGAGAGCAGCCACACCACGCTGGCGAACACCAGGACGAGGACGCTGTGCTTGAGTTTGAGCGTCGGGATCAGCGTGAGCAGACCCACGCATCCCAACACGAACAACAACCTGCCCACCATTTGCATCTGGTGCTGGTCCTCTCCCCATTGCAAGAAGCGCAGAACCAGAAAATCCCCGAGGTAGCACGAAGCTGGCAGTGACAGGAGCCACGATCTGCTGCTCTGCTTCTTCTTCCTCCTCAGGTAAAAGGTGAGGAAGAAGAACGCACATCCTATGCTGAACAGAGGACTGACGGACTGGGAGAAGCCCAGCAAAAAAGTCCGCAAATCCCACACCGAGTCACTTTGCAAGCTCCTGGAAATGAGGAAAGAGACGGCGAAAACAACAAAGGCGCCCACGTACAGGGCAGACACCTTTAACAGTTTGGAGTTGAGGACGTCTTCGTTACAAAACCTGCACACGCTGAACAAAAATCCTCTCTGATGGTCCTGTTTAAGGGGGGTGACGCAGCTCTTCACATAGCCGTTCCTGAAGCCCTCTGAGCTGTTTACACTTCCAGTCCCGTCGTGGTGCCTTAGTTTGCCGTGCAAAACCTCTCCTTCCTCCCGTGCGGCCATAGCTTCGAGTCCTGCTCCTCGTATCCTCTCAAAGGTCCCCTGTTTCCAACTATTCACGGCGTATTAACGCTGAACTACTTGACAGCAAACGCGCTCCATGGTCACTCAAACGTGTTCCAGCACTTGGACTAAAGAAAGAAGGTGAGATGTTGTTTTTACAGAAATTGGGCTCTCCGTCGCCCCCTACAGCCCACAACTGAGAACTTCATGACTTGAGTGTGTGAAGTGTGATCTGTATGGGAATCTGAGACAGCAATGTCACCAACGTGCTCTCCAGGCTGGGAAAACTTGGAAAACTGCTAGCCTTGGTTTGGATCAAAAGCACAATCAGTTTCTTTAAACAAGATTTAGGGACTAAGGCAGAAAATACCTCTGAATGATAACTAAAAACATATCAAGTGAGTTTACTTTTAAAGCAAAAAAAAAAAAAAAAAACTTGGTTCAGCAAACTATAAAACTGATCAAATGATAAAATCTTAATCTTCAAATATCGCAGGAAATTTTCAGTGCAGATACAGACCAATTTTGTGTATAAAACTGCATGTACAAAACATCACCAACAAATGAGGAAATAATAATAATACCGCAATGCTGCATCAATGAACAGATGGATTTTGCATATCTTTGCATATTCATAAAGCTATCTTGATGGCAGATAGCTTTCCAAATTTACTTTATGGCTGTTTTGGGGGCTTATCGATTTGTCAAAGTTTGAAATATTGCTTCAACCTTTTATCTCCACATTCTCATTCTATGTTTTTATTTTGGGGATGGTGTAACTGTTCAGAACACCAGGCCACACTCACTGCAGACCATAGAACTGTTTCACAAAGACAGAGTTACATAATCTAGCATAAGGAAATAAATATGAGCATGGCCAAAACTTCTGGAACCATCCTGGCTTTACTTTCAAATATCCGAGCTTAAACTCTAAACTCTACCTCTAAGAATTATGTCACGCTAAAAGTAGCTCACAGAAAACTTGTTTTTAAAGTTAGTACTTTCGGTTTTTGACAAGGCTACTGGAGGACAATAATCAGTAGCGAATTTGGTGTTTTGCATATATTTCAAGATGTTTTAAAAATCACACAACATTTTGCAGTAAAGACATAATTTACTCAGCAAAACATTTGGCACTATACCCTTGCTAATACATCAGCTTAGAACAACATAAGTTGTGGGTCCTTCTCACTAATTAAAAAGAGCTACCTCTGATGTCATTAGTTGCACATGCTCTTACAACAAATGTCGGCTAAAAGGTAAGTGAAATAGAAAAGTAAAGCATTGTGTTGAGTATAGGCTATATTGCTCTCCACTGTAACCCCAGAGGGTTTTTACATGTGCCGGTTCATTGGATGAAACTGTGAATCTAAAACAAATCAATACAAGACACACTAACAACCTTTACCATGAATACAAAGAAATTTGGTAAGGGTTTATGGGGTTGTGGGTGTGATTGCTTATTTGGAAATTACCACAACTGGTTGATGCTTTGAAGCAAGTAAGAAACTCGCAGCTTGTTTGTGTGTATTTTAATCATGCATTAATAATGTGTTCTATTTTCTGACATTTTCTATAACAGAGTTTTAATGCCAAGTCTGAGAATCACTGGAATATTACAGACACTGTGATCTTGTGAGGAAATGGCAAACATTTTGAAGTAGTTCATGTAGGATTTTTAACTGTTATTTTTTTAATAACCTTTATTTAAGCAGTTACAGTGCAATAACTTTAAGCAATAACGTACAATTAAAATTTGGTTAAAATACTGTTTTTCACTGTAACATCTGACCCTGGTCCTGTTTTGTGGAAGCCTTTTATATAACAAAAAACTTAAACTTTTGAATGAGACAATTTCAGACATTTTCAGTTCGGAGTACAATCTTAGCAGCTAGAGCACAGCAACTAATAGTATGCTTTCTACCTCTGTCCACACGGGAGAAACATGCAGGTAGATATATTCACATATTTTTGCATCTACTGTGGCACTAAGGTTAGTTTCCACTAGAGGATGCTACAAACTACTTTAATCTGTTGTAATAAAAATAAAACAATTCTGGAAATTGAAATTACAAGGTTATAGCAATTTATGTTTTTGCCTTATGGTGAAAAACTATTCTGTTTATCCCATTGGTCCAATTAAAGTGTCATATTTCAGCTTTGTGCATCCTGTGAGCTGTTTCAATAAGATAATATTTTCCGAGTAAATAAAAAGGAAGATTAAAACAGCATAAGCAATCTTGTACAGTTGACCAGTGTTTGTTAACACCAGTGTTCTAAAAACAGGCAATTCTTGTAACATACAAAAACTGTGATATTTATTTCTACATTGATTCATGAGTTCGGATTTTTGTTCAGTGTGTTGCAACTTAACATTTATTTTTACTTTTCTGTATCTCTGTAAAATTTTATTTTTATTCTAAGTGTTGTATTTCTATTACTTTTGTATTCTTTTATGCATTTGAATAAAATGAATTGATTTTGGCTGAACTAAGCATAGTAAAAATTTAACTGGTTCTACTTCGATCTTTAAGTGTCTTAAGATTACTTTTGTTGTGACTTCTGTCACAACAAAAGCATTGAATGAAATAGTAAAATTTTTCTTCCTTTGTTCTGTCTATTTATTTCCCTTTTAGATGTTGCAATATTCATTCAGAGAATAGAAGAACGGAAAAATTAAAAATGAAGTGCAACCTTCTGATATATTTTTAAAATTCAGCTATTTAAAATTTTAGTTAGATTTTCCTTGCGCATTTGAGCCTTCCAGGGCACGGTAGCAGTGATGTGGCTCAGGAAGCTGTCTTCCACGTCAGAAGGAAGAAGCAGAGCCTATAGACAGCTCACCACTGGGGGCTCTTCGGGCTATTACACAGGTAAATAACTAAAGTTAGATATTGATAGCCACCTTTAATAACTAGATATATGTTATAGCTGTTACACAGCTTATATTTCATAAACATGCGTGATATTGTTTGTTTTGCATATCTTAACATATAAGACAGCAAGCTAATGTCACCGTCCTCCATTTCATTACAAACCTGGACGACAGCTAAGCTACTGCTAGCTAACAGTGGTTACGGATTCGTGTATTTCGTATAATACCAAAGCTCTGTTAGCTGTGTAACTAGCTAACTATATAGTTTACGGTTGTTTGTCAGCATTTCCCCTCACCCAGCTGTTTGTGTTTGACGCAAACAACTCTTATTTGTCGCAAAGACGGCAAATCGCACTTGTGTAACTTTAGCTGCTTTAGCTAGCAGCTGCTTAGCTGGTTTGCACCGCCTTATATTGTTATCAGAGCAACCGTAAAATTATTGTTTATGAAAAATTAAAGACAATTTAATGAAATTGTGCCAGAATTCGTGGTGCTATCGATCTTTAATGCACAACTCCCGGCCAACTGGACATGTGTAAGACGGTAGCAAAACGTATTGGTACAGATGCATATAAAAAAAGTAAAGGAATTAAAACATTAGTATATACACTGAGATTAGTTGAGATATTCCATCTAGTACTGTTTTAATTTCAGCCTTAGTGTAATATATAGACACATCCTAAATCAATGGAAATTTTAATTAACTGACCACATAGTTTGTCTATGTGGCACCTGAGTCACCTTACAGTGGTCCTGGTACCAGTGCCACGTCCAGTTATTCCGCAGGTACTTAAAGGAGAAGTTTATGTTAAATATTATAATTGTACCGTAAAAAATAAAGTTTCAAGAATTTATAGACCTTTTTGCAAAATATGTGTCATATGTTGGTGACCTAAGTTTGGTCAACTAAAGCTATAAGCTGTAATGCACACAGCTATGTATCCATCCCATTGTCATGCAAATTTTAAGAAACGTTTGTATTAAAAGATGAAAACAAAAAGGAATATCTGAATTAGGCGTGTTTCCATCTGATGATTTGGAGCAAATCAACCATCTTCCCTTTTGTGCATTAACCTTTTTTGGAAATACCTAAACCTCCTCAAACAAGCATAAAACACTTTCCCCCCCCTTTTAATTATTATTCTGCTGTCTCCATCAACTGCTTCTAATGCAATACTTCAAAACTCACATCTAAAAACTCTGGTAACACAGTTACTGGCTCTGTTTTTTTTTTCATCACTTTAAAAACCCTTAGCTGCATGTCACAAAAGGCAGTTTATGATTTTATATGTGTGTGGTTCTCCAGAGTTACTACTAGAAGTTGCCTTGGATAAACTAGACGAGTATCCATTCATCTTTAACTTTCACTGATCCGTTTTCAACACAGAAGCATCATATGAAGCAACAGTTACCAAAGCTTAAGTAAAAGTAATGCACTTCAAACTTGTATTTTAGATTACATTTTTAAACCGAGGGCCTTATTTTAAGCAGCTTACAGGTTAGTAGTAGATTGTAGTTTGATGCTTGGTGCAGCATCTGGGCCAAGGTCAAGTTGACCTGTCAGATAGGAACGTTTGGGATCACATAAGCAATCTCAGATAAAGAGAACTCTCATTGTCCTAAGTACAAAAACTCAAACAAATCCTTCTTTAGAAGGATATCCAAGTTTGACCTCAGATGTCTTGTAGGCTTGTGAATGTTTTGGTATTACAAACCAAAAATCGGATTAAATTCAGATTCTTAATTATGCTGTTCAATTTCATATTGGTTGTTGTTTAAAAGTTATTAGATTAAAAATTTTTCTAATACATTTTTTCTGCTCTATAGTGAATAAATCACTGATTATAAGAGTTAAGTTAGCCTTAGCAGCAACCCAGTGCCTCCTAAACAACCTAACAGCATAATCAGGACCAGACCTTAAATAGATGCACAACAAAGTAACACTACTAAGCTTAAAAAGGAAACTTAATAAAAATATATATTTATTGTTAAATTTAGATCTAATGCTTTTCATACTTTTAGATGTACGTGTATATGCAAATATATTTCTATACCCAACCCGGGAATAGAGCTGTGCTGTTGGTTTGATTTTTATTTTTTCAGTTTGACAGCCCTTTTCACTGGAATGTTTTTATTTTCGTTTCTTGAAATTTAACACAAACTCTTAAAGAGAATACAAATATCTAGAAAAAGGGTTACTATTTAACTATAAATGATTCTTTGAAATGTTAGCTGTATAATATGTAATCTTTCACAGGAACCATGTATAATTCCAAGAATGTGGTTGTGGGAATGTATTTTGTGTTAATTCCATTGCCACTGAATTAATAGTTCTTCACATTATTGATTTTTCCATTCCTTACATTTCCAAGCTGCTGCTGCGTAAGACTACACAGTGCTTCACTCTGTTTAATTATCAACCTTTTGTATTTGTTTTATTTCCTTGTTCAGACTTTGATCGGTTAATGTTGATGCTTTCTTTTGCAATATTTAGATCATTGGCACTGGCATTTTCTCTGCCCTTTGCTGACCTTTTTAATTTTTTTCTGGTTCATATAGGTATCTACCAGACAGCTTTTTCCACTGGGTTTCTTCTAAAAACTCTACAAACCCAGCAGCAAAATGACAGCTGCAGAAAATGTTTGTTACACTCTGATAAATGTTGCCTCTGACTCAGAGCCCCCTTCTGAAGTCAGCTTAAAAACAGATCTAGGTAAGATCTTAATATGACCTCCAGTTCCCTAACTTTTGCTGTGGTTCATAGATGAAATGAAATGAAACTTTGTTTCAAACATGATAGTAGTATAAAATCATGCACAAGAACAAGGAATGCAAAAGACATATTTTTGTACCACAGTAATCTTAACATTCCTTACATTCTAATTTACTTGTAGTAAAAATACAGACATATAAACCTGTGTATTTATTTCTCTTTTAGTAGTTGATAGTTTAATATGAACACAATTTCTCTTCAGAAAAGGGTGAGATCAAAGCAAAAACTGAAGCCCTGAAGAAGGTCATCATCATGATCCTAAATGGCGAGAAATTGCCAGGACTTCTGATGACCATTATTCGCTTCGTGCTGCCACTTCAAGACCACACCATAAAAAAGCTTCTGCTGGTTTTCTGGGAGATTGTTCCCAAAACAACTCCAGATGGCAAACTGCTGCAGGAGATGATCCTGGTCTGTGATGCCTACAGGAAGGTGAGCTAACTGGGACCTCAATACTTCAAACAAACAGAAAAATATGTAAAGATTCAGTCAGATAATATCCAGATTTTAGTAGTTTGTCATTTTTGTGACTTATAAAATTCATAAACTGTTCTTTGTTTAAATTTGTCTTTAAAAAAACCAAGAATTTTAAGATACTGCATCAATTGTAGCTTTGGGAAATATGTTTATATTTTATTTGTTAAAATTAACATTTGAGTTGAAAAAATTCTTATATTTTTTTTACAATGTTCTAAGAACAGTTTGCTTTTGTTCTCTGCACATTTAGTTATTGCACATGTTTCTATTAATTTCAGGACCTGCAGCATCCCAACGAGTTCATCCGTGGCTCTACTCTCCGTTTCCTGTGCAAGCTGAAGGAATCTGAGCTACTTGAGCCTCTGATGCCGGCTATCCGGGCTTGCCTGGAGCACCGCCACAGCTACGTCCGCCGAAATGCTGTCCTGGCCATTTATACCATCTATAGGTACCAACAGGGGAATATCTTCTTACCCATCCACATTATGCAGTTTGTCATTTTTTTGTGAGTAATGAGCTACTTTATATATTTTTAGGAACTTTGAACATCTCATCCCAGATGCTCCAGAGTTGATCCATGATTTTCTTGTCAATGAAAAAGATGCCAGCTGTAAGAGAAATGCCTTCATGATGCTGATTCATGCAGATCAGGTTTGTTGCATTCCAGCATATAGTCTGTTTGTAGCAGGCTGTGATGTTTATGCAGACATAAGCAACATCATCTGTTCCTGCAGGATCGAGCTCTGGATTACCTCAGCACATGTATCGATCAGGTTCATACTTTCGGTGACATCCTGCAGCTGGTCATTGTGGAGCTGATATACAAGGTAGGAAATAGGCCGATTTATATAATTCAGGTTCTGAGTTAAACAAGCATGCAATAAAAAAACCCAATGATTTTTTTTTATTTTTTATTGCTGTTCTCTGTGTTAGGTTTGCCATGCAAATCCATCGGAGCGCGCCCGCTTTATCCGTTGCATCTACAATCTGCTGCAGTCTTCCAGTCCAGCGGTTAAGTATGAAGCTGCTGGGACTCTTGTTACTCTCTCCAGTGCTCCCACAGCCATCAAGGTACGTATTTTACCCTATTGTTGTTTTACACCAGATACGTTGTTGAATTAGACTGGTATGTTTTCTGACTATCATGTAATTTTCTGGACCCCAGGCTGCTGCGCAGTGCTACATTGATTTGATCATCAAGGAGAGCGACAACAACGTCAAGCTGATCGTTCTCGATCGTCTGATTGAACTGAAGGACCATCCAACTCATGAGCGCGTACTTCAAGTAGGTTGATTCATGGCTGCTTTATCTTTTATGTTTTTAACATTCAATTTATTCTTAGTTATGCGAGACTGTTGGGATGTAATCAGTTTAATGAACTATTTATTTATTTATTTATTTATTTATTTATTTATGTATGTATGTATGTATGTATGTATGTATGTATGTATGTATGTATGTATGTATGTATGTATGTATGTATGTATGTATGTATGTATGTATTTATTTATTTATTTATTTATTTATTTATTTTTATATATATATTTATATATATATATATATATATATATATATATATATATATATATATATATATATATATATCCAGGACCTAGTGATGGACATCCTGCGCGTCCTCAGCACCCCAGACCTGGAAGTCAGAAAGAAGACCTTGCAGCTGGCCCTGGACCTCGTCTCCTCTCGTAACGTGGAGGAGGTCGGTTTTAAATGAAGTGTTATTGTTTTTCAGGTGTTTTTATTTTTTGGGTGTTTTTTCTCTGACAGAAGCTGGACCGCTTTGCAAATATTGTGACTTCTGTCTGCTTTCTAGTTGGTGATTGTTCTGAAGAAGGAGGTGATTAAAACAAACAATGTAACAGAGCATGAAGACACTGATAAGTACAGACAGCTGCTGGTTCGCACTCTCCACTCATGCAGCGTGCGCTTCCCTGACATGGCAGCTAATGTCATACCTGTGGTGAGTTTTTTTTATGTTAACATCATGAGAAAATCTTCTCTAAACTGTTTTCCATTTGTATAATTAGCTTAACAGAGGCTCAAATGAATATATATGTTTTTTTGACGGTTTTCAATCCCAGCTGATGGAATTCCTGAGTGACACTAATGAGGCAGCTGCTGCTGATGTGCTGGAGTTTGTGAGGGAGGCCATCCAGAGGTTTGACAACTTAAGACCTTTGATCATCGAGAAGATGCTGGAGGTTTTTCATGCCATTAAAACAGTCAAGTAAGCTTTCAGAAACACTTTTATTTATTACTCTCTGGAACCTTAAATATTTTTTTAAATAATGGGATTGTTATAAAGGATGTGTCAGATATTGTTTGTATAGAAATTCCTTACAGAATATTTCAAGCATTTTACTTGTTAATTTTGATCATTATATCTTGCATCTAATGAAATTTCCAAGTTTATCAGCTCTTTGAATATTAAAGGACCAATAAAAAATGTATACAGAAATGTTGGCATGACTTACACAATCTTGAGAAAGACTGCTCAAGTGGAGTGTCATTGATACCCTCCACTTGGAGCGTAAACCCAGAAAAGGCTGAGTGTTGAAAGTGCTTTATCAAAGCTTAATAATGGAAAGTTGAAAATGGAATAAATGTGATGTGGAAAAAAGGCTCACATGCCATAGAGATAACAGAAGCCCTGAGATGATTGTGTGAATCTGTGGCCTTTCGGTAGTTTAAGGGAGATTGACTGTTGCTCAGTGGTTCAAAGCACTCTTCAGAAGAAAGTGAATTTTGCATTTTATTTAAACATCAAAGTCTGAGTCTGGTGCAAGAGTGGAGAACCACAGAATCCAGGCTGCTTTAGGACCACTGTGAAGTTTCCACAGCCACTGATGGTTTAGAAAGTCATGTACCTGCTGGTGTTGGTCCACTGTGTTTTAATCAAGTGCAGCAGTCAATCAGAAAATTTTACAGCATTTTATTCTTTGAATTCTGTTGAAATGCTGTGTGAATATGCTGATTTCATTTTCTTTTGTGATGTTCCACCTATATGTGTATGTTAAGCACAGTTGCACTGCTTGTGCAATGCATTTGAGTTTTTACCTTTGAGTTGTTAGTACACACTTGTTGTCTAACAAGTGTTAGACTAAGTACAGCTTCGTTCACAACATCTAAGCTTCACTGTACATGTTTGTCACAATTGCTTTATCCCAGGATCTACAGGGGAGCACTTTGGATTTTAGGAGAATACTGCAGCACTAAGGAGGACATCCAGAGTGTGATGACTGAAGTACGCAGGTCTCTAGGAGAGGTGTGTGTGCTTAGTAATGTCTCTTAAGTTGTTACTGATAGGCTATGGTAAATTGTAGTCTTATTAAAATGGGCTTAAATCTCTTACCTGTGTACTGGACAGATCCCAATAGTGGAGAATGAGATTAAAAAAGAGACGGGTGAGTTGAAACCAGAGGATGAAGTAAGTGCAGCTCCAGCTCAGAAGCTGGTAACGGAGATGGGGACCTATGTGACACAGAGTGCCCTGAGCTCCTCCAGGCCTTCAAAAAAAGAAGAGGACAGGTAAAATTTGCACATTGGAGTTGGATTACAAGTCCACAATTTTGAACTGATTGTTTTTCTTGAGTTTCCTTATGTCTCAGTCTATATATATATATATTTTTTCCAGACCACCACTCCGAGGATTCCTAATGGATGGAGACTTCTTTGTGGCGGCTTCCTTGGCCACAACACTCACCAAATTGGCCCTGCGTTACGTTTCAATTGTTCAAGACAAAAGGAAACAAAATGTAAGTTATTCTGCATATAAAGTCACTTATACAACCCTTCATTTGTTTAAGGCCATCTGCTTATTTCTCTAATCCCTCCCCCTCTCTGTGAATCTTCAGTCATTTGTAGCTGAAGCCATGCTGATTATGGTCACAGTGCTTCACCTGGGCAAGTCCTCTCTGCCTAAGAAACCAATTACAGATGATGATGTGGAGCGCATCTCGTTGTGCCTGAAGGTTCTGTCAGAGTGCTCACCACTTATGAATGACATTTTCAACAAGGAGTGCCGCAGATCCCTGTCGCATATGCTCACCGTCAGGCTGGAGGAGGAGAAGCTGTCACAGAAGGTAATGGCGGTTGAGTCACTGGGCTGAACTCTGTATTTAACCTCCTCAGAATCATAGGCTCAGGAAGAAATCACATTTTCCTGTTCTTGTTTTTTTTTTCTTTTTTATGTGAAGTCAACTTAATTTGTCATGCACTTTTAATAAAAGCAAGTACAGACCAAAGTGCTGAACTTTAAAGAGTTGCAATAATAAAAACATGTGTTAGAAAAATAAATGTCTAAAACTAGATTTAGAAGAGGAGCTTGGTCTTAGTTGTAGATTTAAAGGGAAATTTATGTTGAACATTTTTGCTTTTTCAGGGATGTGCTTTATTTTTGCTGAATAATCTCTTTTGAAATAATGTATTTCTAGATAGTTTTATGAGAATAATAAAAAAAGATGGGTATTAACATACAAATTTGATCAACATTTTGATAAGACTGCCAAAATCTGGTTGAACATTCAACTTTTTCAACTGTGTGTCCTATTTTATTACATTAATAAAGATGCCACTAGAGCCCTTTAACAGTTCTGGTCACAATATGAGAATTTACAATCATTTTGGGACATGTTTTAATTGTAAATCATTTGTATTCATTTCTCAGTGATATGACAGGAAGATGATCACTGGAAATTCTTCTGTTTTTAACAAAAGCAATATTTGTAGCCAGTTTGTTTTGACACCACTATTCTTGCTCTTAGATCATGTTGTTAACTACAACATAGAATTATAGTCACAGATGGTAGTATTGATTTCTAGAAAGTGATAACAGCAATATTTCACCTAGAATCACCCAAGTATCTTCTGCATCATTCTAAAGTTTGAACACATACTTTGTCATTTACCTAAAATGAGCAAGTGTCTGCAGATATTTTTGAATTATGCTCTAGTAGTACACAACACATTTCAAAGCTATGATCATGAAACAGATAAAGGCTGATCCTTAATGCGTTTCCAATCCTGATCACAGAAAGAATCTGAGAAACGAAACGTGACTGTGCAAGCAGACGACCCGATCTCCTTCATGCAACTCACAGCCAAAAATGAGACGACCTCTAAGGAGGACCAGTTTCAGCTGAGCTTGCTGGCTGCTATGGGTAACACTCAGAGGAAGGAGGCTGCTGACCCACTTGCATCAAAACTCAATAAGGTAAGCCACAAAGCCCTGCTGAGCAGCATGCAGAGGACAACACTTTGGCAATAGAGATTGAGTTGTTTGAAAAGCTCACCTATCTATTCATTAACCACAGAGGGCGCTGTAGTTTTTGGACATTAGGAAAAATTACACAACTATTGAGACATGGTTATATTTTTCAAGTTATAGGTTACGCTATGAAATATATAATGAATTGCTCCTGTATATGTTGTTGTGCTGTTAGTAAAATCTGCTCAAAATGAATGTTAGAAGGATATTTCAGTAATTGCATCAAACATGATGATTAAATCCATTTTTGTCTAACTAGGTGACCCAGCTGACTGGCTTCTCAGACCCAGTGTACGCTGAAGCCTATGTCCATGTTAACCAGTATGACATTGTGCTGGATGTGCTGGTGGTCAACCAAACAAGTGACACTCTTCAGAACTGCACTCTTGAGTTGGCCACTTTAGGTTTGTTTTATTAACTCCCTTCTCACCTGGAGAAACTGGTTTTGTTTCCTTTTTCTGTATTCTTCTTCTAAATTGAGCGTTTTATTTTACTCCTCAGGGGATCTCAAGTTGGTTGAAAAACCTTCCCCTCTAACTCTGGCCCCTCATGATTTTGCAAACATAAAGGCTAATGTCAAGGTAGCTTCTACCGAGAATGGGATTATATTTGGCAACATTGGTAAGAGAGGAATGTCAGGAAGTTAGATTATATTTTTGCTGGTGTGTGTTTTTAATTAGATTCTTTTTCCGCAGTCTATGATGTGTCTGGAGCTGCTAGCGACAGAAACTGTGTTGTCCTCAGCGACATTCATATTGACATCATGGATTACATCCAGCCAGCCTCCTGCACAGATGCAGAGTTCAGACAGATGTGGGCAGAGTTTGAATGGGAAAACAAGGTAAACTTTGCCTTTCTAATAGATCAACAGCATCTGGGAATTTCAGGTGTTCCCCCCCCCTTATTTAAAGAAATTCTGTTTCCATTTAACAACAAGTAATTTCAAAACCTGTCTTGATTGTAGGTGACAGTAAACACCAACATCACTGATCTGAATGAATATCTTCAGCATATCCTTAAGTCCACTAACATGAAGTGTTTGACTCCTGAAAAGGTGAGTTACTATAAACAAAAAATTAAACTTTTTTTCGTCTGCTTGATTTTAAAAAAACATAATACTTTTTGGGATGTTTGTGTATTTGCTTGCTTGTAATTTCTTGTATTTGTCATCCCTGAGCTATTCATTTTAGGTAGTTCTATCAATTCATTGTTGCCGAAGAGTTTTTCTTCACATTCTCTTTTCTTTTGTTTTCTGAAATAAATCAGGCACTCTCTGGTTTTTGTGGCTTCATGGCCGCCAACCTGTATGCTCGCTCCATCTTTGGGGAAGATGCCCTGGCTAATGTCAGCATCGAGAAGCCCATTCACCTGGGGCCTGACGCACCGGTCACCGGACACATACGCATTAGGGCCAAAAGTCAGGTGGGTCACAGCTGCTGTGCACTGACTTGGTATTAATCTGGGAACTAAAAGCTTGACTGAATTTATTGACTCTGAATTCAAGTCATATGGATGCATTGTATTATAGCTTAATATTAAAGTAATAATTCATTGTAGAAATGGGTACAAATAAGGAATGTGAGAATGTCTTACCTATTTTTACATTATTTTTCATGCTTCTGTTTTTTATCTGTGTGTTGTAATAAATCTTTTCTTTCCACAGGGAATGGCACTGAGCCTCGGCGATAAGATCAACCTCTCTCAAAAAAAGGCTAATATCTGATATGTCTACTTTTCTGTTGACATCTGTCTTGCCACCCTTGCATCTCCCTAAGAAGTCAGTACTGTTAATACTTAGCTGCTTTTGTCCCCCCATTTTCCTTTTTTACATTTCTCTAAATGCTACATCTGTTTTCTTTTTTTCCTGTCCTTGTTAATTTTCAATAAATATATATTGAAGTTACAATTGCCTCTAATTAAATAAATGTTTATAACGGATTCCAGAGAATGGTTTCAGTTGCGTAAAGGTGGTTGTGCCCTTGAAGAAAGAGGACTCTGTGTCCAGCTTCATATCTCCAGGTACTAATTAGAATTCCTCACATTCCTCTCATGATATCTTGCACAGTGTGAAACCAGTTGGTATTTGTCCTGTCAGTACCCCCATAGGGACTAAAACACCAATCCAAGGCATACATGTGGTTCACGTAGAATATGATTCAGTTGTTTAGAATATAATCAGCAATTTGCAAGTTTTGATACTGTTGTGTTAATGAGATGGCGACGGCTTTTGCGCAGATGTCAATGTTCCATTTGCCCTCCTGTTTATAATTCATGAGTAAAGGTATATTTCTGGGAATTGGCCACAGGGTCACAGCCCTGCTCATACAGTTAAGGTATCTGGAGAATCTGTCCCTCCAGGGGGTTAGATAAAGGCAGCAAGGTTGCTTTGAGGTCAGAACTTCAGCTGTGAAAATAAACAGTGGGCCGTTTGGCAGCTCTGCAGCTTTCCAGCTACTGTGTTCAAAGTGGGGCCTCTATTTTTATTTATTTAGTATGCATATCAATCTTAGGGTGAGTGTCGCTACCAAAATGGAAGAGCAAACTAATTTGGTCTGTTTGAACAAAAACTTCTGTTTTTCAGAAATATTTTACACTTTAAACCAGATAATTAACATCCTACACAAGAAATACTGCATTTTATTGCAAAAGCAATAAAATGCATTAATAAAATGCAATAACAGCATTGGCTCACATTGGCTTCTGTGGCCCAGAATTGAAGCTAAAATGTAAGTTAATTTATACCTACATTGGTAATGCTTATATAAATCACATGAATTTACTAAAAAATTAACCAAATTCCTAAACTTGCCACTAAGCGTCTGTACAGCAGAGTTTCTCCCTTCCTTCTTGACACTGGGTGGCGCTACAGCAGACACGAGTTAGGACCTGCCACATGATTTGTCATAACTTAGCACATGATTCTTTTTATGACATACAAACTGCTTTTGCACACTGTAAAGTTAGTCTTGCATAAGAATTTCAATCTAATTTTCGAGTTCAATATAAATCGCTGAAAATGAAATGAAACGCTTGTTTTGCAGTGATACCAGATACCTAGAATAAACTAAGAGGTATGGTTTTTAATTATTTGGATGAACGCAAGAGATGTCTGAAAATATACTTTTTTTATTACATAACATTTAGAGAAAAGCAACTTATAAAACCTTAGTTATTTTTTTTAGCTTTAACATTTCGGGAGGATTAATGATTATCTGTTGACTGCACTGTTAGGCATTTCCTCCATTGTGACGCAGAGTTAAACTATTCTGCCTTAAATTTGTTCATCCTAGTTTTTTAAACGTCGACCCCACCCGGACGCTTGTCTCACTTCACACTCTGCTCAAACGTTGACTAGTCTGCTTTAGATTTAAATTATGAATGCAGAGTATATGAGTAAGAAAACATGTCTTTGGGGACAAGAATGTGATGGATGGGTGCATGATATTTGGGAGGGCTGTAGTGAGCGTGAAAGTGTGCCTGGGGGAGTCTCCATTGCCCCTAGCGGTAGACGGTAGTATTGGCCTGTTTGATTACTCCTAGTATCGGACCCACATCTTGAGCAGCGCAGTGTTGTCGAGCCTGGAAAGCGGTCAGGCGTATGGACAGGCGGCCGTCGCTCCTTCATCCTTCTCCGACCACCACCCGAACAGTGGACGGACTACACTGACGAGTCATTCCAGCGCATACACGGGCCTGCCCCCTCTTCTGCGCTCTGGTGCCTCCACTGCAGGGCCTCGTCTCCTTCAGCTTACTAAGGGGAAAGTGGGTGTTTGCTGCTCACTGGTGTTTCGGCAGCAGCGGCGGCGGCGGCGCGAAGTGTCCTCGATGGCTGGCTGGAAGGACGGCTCGGTGCAGGAGAAGTACCGTCTGGTCGTGGTCGGAGGCGGTGGCGTCGGGAAATCAGCCTTGACTATCCAGTTTATTCAGGTGAGTGGCGTCAAAAGCTTAAACAATAACAGCATTGGCTCACATTTTGATGGGGTTTTTTTACCCGGAAAAAAAAACAAAAAAAACCCCCACGGTGAAATAACGGGGACGGAGAGTGGAGGAGGCCAGGCACGGGAAAGCAGTGCAAAGATCCCGGGTCTGTTCTCCTCAATACTTTACCGAGGCCTGATGCGGGTCAACGCGAAGATATTAAGACCAGTGGGTAAGACTAAAACAGGGGGAGACGGCTGTCATTTGTGATTTCCGAGAGCACTACTTCCAGTTTGCAGTTCACACAGGCTTCAGTGGGAACAGAAAGAAAACGGGTCTGCATGGCTCGGTAGATGTCCTATTTCTTTTCATTTTTTATGTAGTTTACACAAAGAAGCAGATTCTGAGTTCATCCCGAACTGTTCAAACTAGCCGATAGCTTACAGTATGAAAGGACATAAAAATAAGCAAGAACCATTAAAGTTTCTAAAATGCTTTTTTTTTTTTTTTTTTTACAAATTAAGTAGGATAAAACAGTATTATACCGGCGCTGTTCTTTCTGGTAATTTTTTGATTCAAGAAATTACAGTAAATTCGTCCAGCTGACGCCAAGTGCCGGCATGCTTGGCTGCGGTCTGGCTTAACTTCACTGCTGATATCCCAGGTTTGCTCTGATTCAGCGGGTTTAGCCAGATTTGGTCAATATGTTTTGGGTGTATTTTTATGGAGGACAGATTGAGCTGAGAAACGGAGCAGAAATCCACGTTGGGACCGAGAACAGAACAGCGTGTGGTAGATCTGAAGATAAGCAGTTCGTGTCCAGCTTCATCACCTGAGCCTGGACATGGATCACTGTATCTTCGCTGTTGTTCATGCCATTCGTGGACAGAGTTGTCCTCCCTCCTCTGTGGTCTGTTGGATTTGGGCCAGTGAGAGGCCCAAGCTATGCTGCCAACCAGGAACGACACTGATTTGGGTTGAATGAGTAAAAGAGTCAGTACAAAGTGCCTACTTAAGGATGATTAACTTTTATTATAGTTAAAAGTTTTATCAGCTACTGACTGACTTGTTTTCAAGCACCTCCAGTAAGCAAAAATAGTAAAGCATGGACAAATTAAAGCTTACCTTGCCTCCTAAAAATAGGTATTGATCAATTACAAAAATTTGCATAGTCAAATCTGCTTAAATCATTCATCATACATTTCCTGCAGTTTAAAGTTCTTTTAACGAGCCGCCAGAATAAGTGCCGAGTTTTCTCTGGCTTTATAGAGGAGAGTCTGTCTATTCCTCACAAACCTGTTGCTGTGCACTTCCAACCAGCTGGCTGAATGAAGGTTTTTCGTTCCATACAAGACAGGCAAATTCAGCTATTTGGAAGTACTTCCAAAAAACGAGAGAAAACAAAACATGAACCGTCATGGTTTGGAAACTAGAGGAGCCCCAACCATCACTCATATTAAGGTAACACATTTCTAAAACTAGAACTGTCAAAGCCATGGGTGGCATCTCTGCTATGCCGTGAAGTCCAGAACCTCCTTAAGCAGACAAGCCTGACAGAGATCATAATCAATCAATCAATGTCGTCTGAATTGGCCATTGCCCATGCCTACCTGAACCACAATAACTTCATCAATTATAACCCAGATTAGAACTTATAGATGCCAAACAGAGGAGGGATGTAAACTCTTCACCTCCCTCTACCTCTGGTTAAATCCCAGCACACTCCAAACACAGCCTGACTCACTTTGACTTTCCAGGTCTCCATAACACTTAGGAGTGGACTTCTTTATGACTGGTCCATGCCTTTGACTTGTTTGTCTCCATCACCCCCATGCACCACTAACCCCTGTTTCGTGTGTCAGTGTGTCACTGATTCTCTTTCTGGCTTTCAGGAGACTAGACAGCAGGCAGCTGCATGTCTCCACATTGTCAGACAATAGTGGGCTGGCACACGTTTCAGAGTTGGAGAAGGGGGGCGAAAAGCTCATGAAAGTGTGTGAGTTTAGGGGTGGGAGTAGGTAGGGTGTGGATTCTAATGAGTGTTCAAAAAGCTCATTAAGTGCATACCAAGTCAAAAGCAATAACTGTGGTACTGATTTATTTCTGTGTTTACTGTACTGAACTGAACTAGGGGGTCACGTAAAGCTACACACAAGAAATTTCCGTTGATGTAACATTCTACAGTGGTAACACCAGGATAACATATTTTAATTTGTGTAAAATCACACACTTCATGTCTATTATAAATGTCGCATAACAAGCAATTCTGTGGTGAAATTCTCTGTCAACTCAAATTTCACATAAAAGCTCAGGAATCCTTTCAGGTTGACAGCCACAGACATCAAGTTAAAATCTCATTCTCGAATGGTGTACGCCTGCTGAGTGAACGAGTTCAACATGACCTGTCCCATTTTCCTTGATGATATTATAAAATGTTTAAAATGTCACTATTGTGATGAATTTAAGTGGGGAAGTAATGCTAAACAACCAATTTCATTTTAGTTCAGTATATATACCCCTCGTATTAGTTTTGCTCTTTCTTTGCACATCTTTTGAATCTAAAAGAAAAATTCACATATCCCTGGCAGAAACGGAGTCAGCGTCTGATGTTTCTAGAAGTCTCCTGGCAGTTACACAGACCTAGCACATGGTTGTGAAGTCAAGACTTTCACTCTATGCAGAGTGCATTGTTGTTGTGAAGCGAAGGGGATGTGGGGGGTCTGAGTCACCCTGGGTGGGTTAATGGTCATGGACCATGTGGAATTTGGCCCTTTGGCAAAGGAAGTCCCTGCTCTCAGGACCTCCTAGGCTTGTATGGAAAAACATGACCTGCTTCCTGAATCACCCAAATGAGTGTGTGTATAATTTAGTGGCAGTTTTGACAAAATTGACTGTTATGTGCCATTACATCCTTTGTCATTTGTACATAAAGACACTTCATAAAATTTCATTAAATGAATTTTTGTTGCATGACTATTGATCATTTCAGAATTGATCATTTGGTGTTTACCTAATCAATACAGTCTTGGTACTGGTGACTAAGACCATTTGCTACAACTGCTTTCTTTCACCTGAAACAGCTATATTAAAATGGCACAAAAGTTTTTCTTTATTTTAGTCAAAACATTTTTTTTGTAATTCCATCATTTTACATTTTATCCCATGTTGGCATTTTGTGTTAGAGGACAGATAATATATATTTGCAAATTAATAAATAAATTCAATGTAGTTAAAACATTGTCCAGAAATACCTGTAAATTACCTCCATATCAAAGTACTAATGATTCAAAAATCAGCTGGTCAACATTTCTCTGGGACCCTTGCTCTTCCAAAACAGTAACAGCAGAACACAAACTGCAAAAGTTACATGGTATACAAAAAGTAATCAAAAATGGAATGTTCTGCATGAAATTCTCTATGGCTATTGTATATGATTTATTAATTATATTTATGCTAATAACTAACATTTATTCATAATAATCATGATGCAGAATTTACATACTGTTATATCTTAACGTAACAGGAGTGTTGCCATCACTTACCTGGAGCTATAATGCTGTTTTTAAGTTGGGCAAAAGAAATTAACACAGGGTGTAATTCGAGTCCTTACAGAATGTCAGCAATTCTTGTCATAATTTGTCAAACTTCCGCAAAGTTTGACAAAAAAGTGAACATTTCAAATATCTTAATTTCTGGCCAATTGAGTGCACCTAAATGTAAGCTGCACACACTAACTTTGAAACAGAAAAAAAGTGTACATAGGCTGCACTTGTCTGTAAGCTGCAGGTGTTCATGTTGTAGCATGAGATATTTACACAGAAATATGTTTTTCTTTACTTTTAATGAAATATGTATTGATGACTGTACCTTAAATACTTTTTCTCAACAATGCCTGTAACATGGCTGCTTAAGAAAATACAGTGGCCTACCAGAAAAAGTCATTGATCGCTGTCTTCATCCTCCTCTTGCACACTTAAACCACTAAAGTATTTGTCTGCAGTGTTGGAATAAAGTAGCCTCACACTTCCTCTGTCTCTCTTTCGCTGTCACTCTCAATGTCACTTTTGAGTCTTTAGGCAATTCCACTCTTGAGTATGTGCTGTACTTTTCAATAAGTAAAAAGTCTAGTGAAAAAAGCAGTGACTTATAGTCAAGAAGTTACAGTATGTTTTTTCTACTGTAAGACATTTTTCTCTAAGACATTTTAGTTTACTTTGGAAAATTGTAACAGGATTGAGATTGTGATGTCATTTAATTTGAGTTGAGTAGAGAAAAACATATGGTGAACGATAGCTTTGGTAGAGTTATTGGTAAAGTCTATTGATTAGCTAGATAAACATGAGTTAATAACTCATAGGCATAGTTCATAGGCACTTTATGCTTGATCATAAATTGTCAAAGTAGCTGGTGAAATTGCTGCATCATCAGCTGATTTATCTGATGCCAACTCTCAGTATTTTTTGTTTCTTAGGTCACATTTTAGTCACTTGAGTGTCCTGAGGCGTACAATGCCCTACTGATTTTAAGGCTTCTGAGTAGAGTTTGAGACAGCCAAAAATGGACTGTTTTCTTGGAGTCAGAGGGTAAAAGATGCTAGCAATAACAGAGTGGCAGGTCCATCAAACCTCTGTTGCCAGGCGGTTGACTCAAGATGAAAAGCATCTAGATGACATGGCATTGAGTCATATGACAAAGTTGCCGAAAGCAGTGGCTAACTTGTATGATTTGACTTCTGTGAGGGAGGAAGCATCCCAAGTGGGGGGAAAACATGACTCATGGTGACCATGTGAAGACATGTGGGGTGTACTTTTTTAATATATATATATATATATATATATATATATATATATATACCGGCAAAGATGGCAAATCAAATAAGTGTCTCAGTCCACTCAGAGTAACCAGAGAAGCTGCTGACATGAGACGGCTCTATTATGAGACATCTCTTATGATCCCACTGCTGAGTAACAGCAGGATGTTTGTGTGCTCACAGGCTTGCCGCTATTTGTGCAGTGTCAGCCTTCGGCAGTGAGGATTAGAGCGAAACATCCTGGCTGATCAAGTCTAGACAGATTAGAGTATTTTTTTTGAAAAATGTAGGCTGGAGTTGGAGCAAAAGCATAAAGTGGATTTCTCTCTTCTCAGCGATTTTACACACATCTCTTTTATTTGGTGAACAAAGTTTCAATTAATAAAAAATAGGTTACGATGACGGCTCTTCTGGCTACATGTGGAGGTAGTGACATTAACTTCTGGACAAAATTGTAAAAGATGTCTGGGGTGTTGCAATGTGTTAGTAGCATTCTTTTGTTAACCCGCTTTGATTCTGACTAGTGTAGCTCATCCTCTGATGTCTTTCTTTTCTTTTAAACACCGGAGCGACGCTTGTGATGTCTAAACTTTACAGTGTGCGTGGGTGTGTTTGTGTGAGAGTAGGTGATGAGAGGCCACTGTTTGTCTAGCTCTGTAGGAGGCTCACCTGTTGATTTCTCACAGAGCAGAGGCAGAGTTTGAACAAATAAGCCCTTGAGTTGTTTTCACAACAAGCTTTAGAACCGCAAAGTGAACTGTATGTGTTAATATATTAAGATGTTTGAGTAGATTGAGACTTATAAAATGGGCTTGCAGCTGGCTACCGACAGCGCTATATCCAAACATAACGATCAAAAGTTGAGTGGAAGGAAAATGTGCAGTAGAAAAAAGGTGAACATGCAACATGAGTAACAGCAGCCCTGACAAGTCTTTCTGTTGAGCTGTTCCTTAACTAAGTAGTAGTAGTACTGGACTGTTGCTAAGCTGTCCAATATTCTCTTTTCAGATCCTGTTTCATTTCATCCCAAAATCCAGGATCTGGATTATATTTGTTGTTACTTTTGACATATAGCCTGAGTTATTAACCTACAGTGTCTGTTAGTCACTTTGCAGTAAGGGAGAGTCAAACAGTGATCACAACATAAGGAACACCTGTAGCCTTCCTACAGGGAAGATGGAGTTTACAAAGCTAGGTCTTTAGTGGCTTATTGTTCCATTGGCTATTAAACACATTGCTGGCAATGCAAAAGGTGTTTCTGCAGGCTGCGACTTATACAGAATGCAAAATACTAAAACGGGGTCATAAACTCTTGTACCTCACATAAACATATTCACATGGGTCAGATAACTGCATGAACTGCTTTCAGTTTTACGACTGTTTAAACAAAATATAAGCTATACGAGTATGGCATCTTCCCCATGCGGGTGTCTAAAGTCATACCTGTTTTTTGCATTGTATTTAAATGTGAGAAACTGTAAAATGTTTGATAATAGAGAAGATTTATTCTTCTTGTATAGCTTGTGTTTTTTTTTTTTCTAAAGTTATAGTAAGAAGTGGCTCTTGGTCAGTTTTCCTCTGCCAATTCCTACCCCGGTATTTTATACTCATATACTCTCATGGCATTATATGTAAAATGTTTCTTTTGTAGTTTCATTGTGGTTAACAGATGCTTTACTTTTCTTTTGCCATGACTTTACTCTGAGTGGGTTCAGGTCTTGTTTGCTGGGTCCATCCCTCCCCCCTCTTCACTGCAATTCTAGTCTGCTTACAGATAAGTGCTGTCCTATTACTGAAGCAGATCAATTGAATCTGGCAAACTGTCCCGCAGCCCGCCATAGGAATGTCCATGCAAAAGGGAGTTTCAGGTCCACAAAGAGAATTCTGCCTGTGTTGGATAATTCATTACATTATAGCAGGTCATTCCTTCTGCTCGAGGCCGATGAGTAACAAATAACTTTCCTGGGAGGAAGACTACTTCTTATCAGCGAGAGCAAATCATCAAGGATGGTTCACGGAGTAAGGATCATAACATCCATCCCAACATTCTCTTGTATTTAAGTGATTTGTTGTGCCAGGCCTTCATTGTGAAGTGGTCAAATTAAAAACATTTGGAGTCAGTGTTGTAGTACTCGAGACTGGTCTTGGTCTAGAGATCATTATTTGATTGTCTCAGTCTCGGGCGCTGAGGACTCTGGATTTTATTTCAAGACCAATCAAGACCGCACCTGTGGAAATATCACTAAACTTACAGCATACTGTCCAGTTTATTTGTTAGCATGTTTGTTTTCACTGGATGCAAAATGCACCGATTAAACTCCAAGCAATAACGTGACTTACCAATTCCGTGTTTCTGTTACTCTCCCCAGTGCTGCACAGTCTTGCAGTTGGTAGCACTGTTGCCTTGCAGCAGGAGGCAGAGCCTCACCTGTCATCATGAAAAAATAATATAATGATAAGTTATATTGCCATTTTCACCCTGTGTTTTGTACTATAAAGTATTTATTTTTTATTTAGCTTATCCAATTTTGATAATTTTCTCTTCAAAATAGCTGAATTTTCGCATTTTCCCATTCAAATGCTCGGAAGCTCAGCTGGTGAGGCAGCAGCGAACTGAGCCTCACCTGGGATTGATCAACCTCTCGCTAACTGCACTGGCTGCCATTCTGAGAGCATGTTCCTCCTGTCTGTACGTCGCCAATAAAATGGTTAAAAAACACTTAATATATAAACTGATTTTCCATATTTTAGGTTATGTATATAATGTACAGTGTTTTTTTTGTCACCATCTGTGTGTGTAACCTGTTTCGTGTGCTGAGGAGCGATCAGAAACGGCAGAGAACAGATTCGAGGTGAGGCAGGCAGTTCTCTTGCCACATGGCAGGGGGCGCTCATGATCCCAGACATTGTGACTCCACAACTGCAGAGTAAGAGACAGTAACAGAGAACTAGCCTTACAGTAAAGTCAAGTGCAGCGATATATTTATAGTTTTCTCCTCTTACCACATCAATCACGTATTAATAATCGCAAAATAAACATTAAGCCTAAAACCATACTACTGCAACAGACTGAATGTTCTGCTCTTTGCGTTTTTTTTGTGTGGCATTGTCAGTTGCTATGGCAACGAGTCTGCGCATAGCTGCTCTGATACAGAGAGTGAGAAGTGAGTGGTTTTGAGTTGTACTTTAGCAGATTTCCCCTTTGCTGCGGAGCACAGCACGAAATTAATAATATCTACATGTCCAAGTTTGATTAAGTTAACGGAATTATTCTATGGCGGCAGCGTGACTATGGATGACATTTAAAAGAATAGTCTTTTTGCCCTCCAGCGTTGCGCGCATTGGGGGAATTTCCTCAGGTAAACAACATGCAGGGGGTCTATATCTCTAAATCTGATTATGATTAAGTCAGCGCCTCACCAGCTATGAACCTCACCGCACGTCACGCCAAGAAGATAGGACTGGAGCCTCACTGAGAGCCGTTCTTTGTTCTTGTAATGCTCTGCGTGCACTGCAGTAGCTATCATTATTTTTATTTAATTATATACATTGATATTTATTTAATTAGGAAATACATAAAACACAAGAACGAAAGAGCATGCGCGTTGCTCTTTGATTGTTTTCGTTCAAAGTGGCAGCTGTAATGTCTGCCATGATGCTCTTGTTGCTCTTTAGTCAATGTTCATAGTTGAGTGTTGTTTACCATATTTCAAATTTTTTTGTGCCATGCAGCACGGGGCGCTGGTCTTGGTCTCGACTCGGTCTCGACTTCCCTTGGTCTTGGTCTTGACTTGGTCTCGGACCCTAAAAGTCTTGCTCTTGTCTTGGTCTTGACTTGGTCTCGGACCCTAAAAGTATTGGTCTTGTCTCGGTCTCGATACACTCTGGTCTTGGTGTTGTCTTGGTCTTGGTCTTGACTACAACACTGTTTGGTGTCTATGAACATGAAGTGAATAATGGAGAGGTCCTGTCCATTAGGTGCTGGGGCTCTTCTGACATTACTTCTGGAATCAGTACAGTTCAGGTGGAAGGGAGATTCTTATGGTATCACAAATATGTAAATTTAACAATGTAGTTAAAGTTTTAGAACAAAAATAATTTAATTCCCTTTCTCAGGCTCTTTTTGGGTATCCTGTGTTTTCACAGTGATTTTTATCCTTCATCTTCAAATTGAACTTATTTGTCAGTCTGGATTTCTGCCATCTTTACATCTTCAGTTTATGAAACCACTAAAGTTTTCAAGATGTTTGGTACATCAAGATTATCATCTTTGATTGTGGTAAAATTGTGTCAATTTTTTCCTTCGATCAGTTCTGAAGAAACTGAGAAACTGTCTTTATTTAAGATATATATATGTTTCCTGGAATAGATGGGGGAGGAACCTCTGTTAGATTACTTTTGAATTACAGAATCAATAATAGAAAATGAATAGACAGTTCTTGTTCCTCTGTAACATCTGGTTGTTGTGATATTTTGTGGCCCTTACTTGATGACTGACATCGGCTTGCCTAACAATGGGCACTGCGTGGTTCCTCATCCAGCGGTCTTCTTCTGTATTCTTGCAGTTAAAAACTAGTTCTTTATTTGTTTTTCTGTAATAACTCCATCAGTTTCACCACAGCATAAAGATGAGTATTGGATCAGACCCCTTTTTGCACACTTGTATCGATAATGATGAAATCTCAGGGGTAACGTAAGGCAGTTTAAACCTGCAAATCAAGAGGAAAGGTTTAAAGAACGCATTTAAAACCACTTTGACTCATTTGCAGCCTTCAAGAGAACAGACATGACTCATATCAGAACTGTCAATGCCAGATGTTTGTAAAGTTAATCAAACTTATTTTAGATACAGTTTTCCAATTTCAGAGCATATCATGGTTAGTTTTCCTATTTGTTTTGTTTTAAATATTTTTATTTGAATCAATTCTACCTGCAGGATTCTCCGCAAACATGCCTTACTAACTTCCCATAAGTTATAAAACAAATTATCAGTTATTTTTCATATACTGTTAAAAGTCTGTTGTCTTTTTAAAACACAAATACACGTGCACAATATGAGCAATTTGTTTAAAAAGTGATTCTACGCAGTTGGACATTGCTTGGATCGGAGTACGCCGTTTTTCATAACTGCTGAATTTCCCCCACTGTGGGACAATAAGGATATTTCTATTCTTCTATCTTCAAAAAAAGAAGAAGAAAAAAGAAAACTTGTATTCTGCACAAGCGTTGCTAAACATTTGAGCTGTATGTGAGAGCTTTGCATGTCATTAAGAAAAATTTGGTACCATTAAAAAACACAGCGCCAGTTTGTGAAGGATATCAGTACAGTATAAAATGGTCAGATATTTTTATTAAAGATGCTTAGTGATCATAGAAGTGGCGAATATGTGGAAAAACTAATCGATAAAAAAAAATTCACAAATTTTTTGTTTCCCTGGCAACGTAAACACAATTCCGTGGCAACCGTCATGTCTTGGCTCTCATCAGTCAATATCTGCCAAAAACATGTGAATTTGATCATCTTGCAACTGAAATACAGTAGGGCTTCAGAGTTTATGTTGAAATCCATCAAACAGCGATGGCCAGGCTTTATCGCACAGTTTTCAAATATTTCAGCGGACATATTTTTCATCTAGTTCTTGGACATTTTTTGACTATTCACAGCATCAAGACTTAGATATGGGTCATTCTTTGCTTTTGCTATATTTGGCACAGTTCAGTGAAAAGATGTGCCCATTTTTATTTATTTATTTTTTATTAGCCGCATGGAATTGTTACTATAAATTCAGAATGAAAGCAAAAAAAAAAAACAAAACAAAACTGTGGCCTAGGTTCTGACATTGCCAGTGAAATGTTTTTCATAATATTTACTATGGCATATTTATTTACATAATATGCCAGCTGAACAATCCTGTTCTAGAGCCTTTTGTGATGTCATCAAATCAACCCAAACACACATAGTAGGATCTTTTTTTTTTTCTTTTTTTTTGAAGTCTGCCTTGAAAAATAATTATATTTCTGAAATCCTGCAGTGGAAATCCACACTTAATTTCCTAACTGTATTGTTTGTGCAGATTTATTAGTGGACAGAAAATATACTTTTACAGAGCACCTTTAACATTTTCTAAAATATACAATGCTTTCCAGAGAATTCTCACCTTTAAAATACATGCACAAAAACCTAATAATTGACCTAGAAGATAAAATAAGCGGGCTGCACAGTGGCGCAGTTGGTAGCACTGTTGCCTTGCAGCAAGAAGGTCCTGGGTTCGATTCCCGGCCGGGGTCTTTCTGCATGGAGTTTGCATGTTCTCCCTGTGTATGCGTGGGTTCTCTCCGGGTACTCCGGCTTCCTCCCACAGTCCAAAAACATGACTGTTAGGTTAATTGGTCTATCTAAATTCTCCCTAGGTGTGTGTGTGTGTGTGAATGGTTGTTTGCCCTGTATGTCTTTGTGTTGCCCTGCGACAGACTGGCGACCTGTCCAGGGTGTACCCCGCCTCCCGCCTGGAACGTAGCTGGAGATGGGCACCAGCAACCCTCCCGACCCCATTAGGGACAAGGGTGAACAGACAATGGATGGATGGATGGATGGATAAAATAAGCACTGTTTACTTTATTGTTCCTCCTTTTCTCTTTTATCAGCTGAGTAACATGTTGCTTTTGTTGCATAACTGTCCCAGCTACAGTTAACCTAAACCTTCACTGTAAATGACTTTTCTAATATTTTGTGTCTCCTCATGTCATGTATTTGTTGACATGATAGTCGATGCTTTTATTTTGAAAGGGCTTGGAACGGTAAGGTGACTGACGCAAAACGGTAGAAGTAGCGCGGCCGTTGGGGCAGAGAAAGTTGACATGAACGAGTCGGAGTGAAGGGGAGATAGTTGGGGTGTGATTCAGGGTGACAATCGGTTGGTTGGCGCTTGGTTGATGAGGGAACAAGCTCTTACGGTGAGTTCACAATAAAAGGACTGTGAACCATCAGTTTAAGAGACCATCTTATTCAACCGGGACGCTACACTAAGAGCTTGACCCAAGCTGAGAAGAGCTTCACCCCGAGCTAAGAAGAAGTTCAATCATTCTCAGCACCAAGGTCCCAGTGAAAGCCACATTAAGGTTCCAGCTTCACGGCTCCAAGCAAGGTCTTCTGGGATTTGATGGTCAACGGTATAGCCCTGTCCTCAGCATGAAAGCATCTGAAAAGGAAACAGAGTACACAGAGGACCTACCTGTCAACGAGGAAGAGGAGCCTCCATGCTCTGTTCGCCAAAAGAAGCCCACAGAAAAAATGCGAGCATATCAGGAGGAGGAGGCCCACAAAAAGGAAAAACGTCTAATCAAAGTTTATGATCAATGGAAAAGGCAAGTACGTATGGCACGAGAGCAATTAAAAGGAGACATAACAAACAGTCAAATTGCTTCACTCATGGACATCTTAGAAAAAGAAAGAGATGGCGTCATAAACTTATATACAGAAATAAGGGAAATCATTACTCCCTGTAGTGACACAAGGCGACTTATAGATGCATGCGAAGCAGTCACCAATGACATTATCAGAGTTGCATATGAAAGACTCTCGGGCATAGATGACTATGACAGTGGGAAAGTGAAGGCTCGTCTACGTGAACTTCTTAATCCAGACTATGCTCAATCCATTTACAGTTCTTCTATCACATACTCAAGTAAACGCTCAGACGCCAGTAATTCAAACTCTGCAAGGTCAGTAGTAGCTTTAAAGAGAGCAGAGGCTGCAGCTGAGTTGGCAGCCAAGGAGGCAGAGTATGAAGTGTTATTAGAAGAAGGAAAACAAAGAGAAAGGATTCAACTTTTGGAGGAAAGACAGAGAAAGGAGCTAGAATCTCAAAAACGTGAGTTAGAGAGATTAAAAGCTGAAAAAGAGTTAAAGGCTGCTCGAGCTAGATTAATAACTTATGACCATGAGATAAAGAGTGAGAGCAGTGTTCATGTTGACAGTACCAGAGCAGCTCAGAAGGCTTCCATAGTTTCTGCTCCCATTCAAGTCCCTAAAAGCAACATTGTGTCCACCTCACCTCCACAAGCAGATGTTCTTTATTTAGCCCAAGCATTACAGGACAGTGTTACCATGAACAGACTGCCAATGCCCGAGCCTTCCACTTTCACAGGTGACCCAATAGAGTTCATCGAGTGGAAAGCTTCATTTGCTGCACTCATTGATAAAAGGAACATATCACCTGCAGACAAGCTGTACTACTTAAAGAAATATGTAGGGGGTTCAGCTCGACAAACACTTGATGGCATCTTCTACAGAAATGACAGTGATGCTTACCAGGATGCATGGGAACGCCTCAACCAAAGGTATGGACATCCATTTATTGTACAAAAAGCGTACAGAGAAAGACTGGCAAAATGGCCAAAGATACAAACGAATGACTCTGCAGGATTCAGAGCATTTGCTGACTTCATTCAAACATGTCATGAAGCTATGCCACACATAGAAGGTTTAAGCATTCTCAATGATTGTGAGGAGAACCAAAAACTTGTTCAAAAATTACCTAACTGGGCAGCTGCAAGGTGGAATCGTCAGGCCACTCAGTACATGAAAGAAAATGGGAAGTTTCCAAGTTTAAGGCACTTTACTGAGTTCATGTCTTCTGAAGCTGAGATTGTGTGCAATCCCATCACGTCATTTCAGGCTCTCCACTCAACAGACGTCACCAAAACCACCAGTAAAGTTTACCAGAAAGAAAAAAGGCCCACCTCCAGTGTTCTCCATACGCAGGTGGTAACAGAAACGGAAAGCACAAAACAAAGGTCAAATATTAAACCACCATGCATGCTCTGTCAAGACAACGGACACAAGCTTCACAGTTGTCCTCAGTTCAAAGGCAAATCACTTGAGGAACGAAGAAAATACATAAAAGATAAAAGACTTTGTTACGGTTGTCTCAAACCCGGACACAGCGCAAAGGACTGTCGTTACCGACTTGCATGTGAAATGTGCAAGAAAAAACACCCTACCTGTCTGCACGATTTTAACTATGACAGCAACAAATCACAGACAAACCAAATTCAAACGAATACAGAACAGGCTGCAACAACCCTGTCTCTCAATGCAGAAACCAATGAACAATGTGTAAGCACTTCTATGATTGTACCAGTATGGGTTTCTTCAGAGCAACAACCAGATGAAGAAAGGCTTGTTTATGCACTCTTGGACACCCAAAGTGATACAGTATTCATTAACCAAGACGTATCTAACAATCTCAAAGCTAAGTCAACCCCAATAAGATTAAGACTCACCACAATGCTTGGTAAAAATGCAGTTGTGCCAAGCGAGCGTGTCTCAGGTCTCAAAGTGAGAGGCTACAACTCCTCAGAAATAATTGAACTCCCTCCTGCTTACACTAAAGACTGTATACCAGTCAACCGCTCTCACATTCCTTCCTGTGAAACGGCAAGGCAATGGGATCATCTAAAGGTAATAGTGAATGAGATTCCACCACAGCTAGAATGTGAAGTTGGGCTTTTAATTGGCTACAACTGTTCCAAGGCATTAGCACCAAGGCAGGTCATCTTAGGAGGAGAAGGTGAACCCTATGCTGTCTGCACAGCATTGGGCTGGAGTATTGTAGGCCCCACATCATCTCACAATGACTCTTTCAGCATATCTACTGTGTGCCACAGAGTTACAGTCAAAGAACTCCCTTTAATGACTCCCACTGATGCACTCAAGATTCTCGAGTCTGACTTTAAGGATGATAGCAAGGATAACAAATCAGTGTCTCAAGATGATATTCTCTTTCTGAATACACTTAAGGAAGGAATTTATAAAAACAATGAAGGACATTATGAAATGCCACTTCCATTTAAGGAGAGACCTCTGTTACCAGACAATAAGCAAATGGCCACTGTGCGACTTCAAAGCCTCAAAAACAAACTGTCAAAAGACCAAAGGTACAAGGAGCAATATGTAAAGTTTATGGGCGAAGTCATAGAGAAGGGTGATGCAGAGGAAGTTCAAAACGAAGCAAAAGAAGGAGAAAGGTGGTATATTCCCCACCACGGAATATATCATCCCCAAAAACCAGACAAACTCAGAGTAGTCTTTGACGCCTCAGCAAAATATAAAGGTAACAGTCTCAATGATCACTTGCTGTCAGGCCCAGATTTGCTGAACAATCTAAATGGTGTTCTAATCAGATTCAGACGGCATCAAGTTGCATTATTATGTGACATTGAAAAAATGTTCCATCAATTTCATGTGTATGAAGGAGATAGAGACTATTTAAGATTTTTGTGGTGGAAAAATGGCAACCTGAATACTGAGCCTCAAGAGTTTCGAATGAAAGTCCATCTTTTCGGTGCCACATCCTCACCAGGATGTGCCAATTATGGATTAAAACATCTTGCAAAAGAAAACGAGACACAGTTTCCCCTTGCATCTCAGTTCATAATGAAAGATTTCTATGTCGACGATGGTGTAACAAGTACTGCAAGCGTCAAGGAAGCTATTCAGCTCGCCCAGGAGGCTCAAACACTTTGTGCTTCAGGTGGCCTCAGACTACACAAGTTTGTAAGTAATGACAAAACAGTGTTAGAAAGCATTCCATCATCTGAACGTGCCTCTCCACTGCAAGCATGTGACCTAGCATTTAATGACTCCAAACTTGAAAGAGCGCTAGGCATTCACTGGCACATTGACTCAGACACACTGAGGTTTCGCTTTCAATCCAATGACCAACCTGCTACAAGGCGTGGCATTCTATCTATGGTTGCATCTTTGTACGACCCATTGGGATTCATCTCCCCCTTTGTACTCACAGGCAAAAGAGTGCTTCAAGAGACATGCAAACAAGGCACAGGCTGGGATGATCCCCTTCCCAGTGAACTAAAGCCAGTATGGGATAACTGGAAAGATGACTTGAAGAACTTGGAGAAAATTACAATGTCACGCTGTTATGTTCCTAAAGACTTTGGCCAAATAGTAAAAACCGAGCTTCATCATTTTTCTGATGCAAGTTCATATGGTTATGGTCAGTGTTCGTATTTAAGATATGTAAACAAAGATGATAAGGTGTATTGTGCTTTAGTTACAGCAAAGACCAGAGTTGCTCCTATTAAGGTAACAACAATACCAAGACTTGAACTAACAGCCGCTGTTGTTTCCATTACTGTAAGCAACATGTTAAAGGATGAGCTTGGGTTGACACAGATTGATGAGTATTTCTGGACGGACTCTAAGGTAGTTTTAGGCTACATTAATAATGAAGCGCGCCGTTTTCACACATTTGTCTCCAATCGAGTTCAAAAAATAAGGCTCAACAGCACCCCTCAGCAGTGGAGATACATTTCCTCTGAGCAAAATCCAGCAGATATTGCCTCCAGAGGTTCAAGCGCAGGTGAACTCATCTCATCAGACTGGTTCAAAGGGCCACAGTTTCTGTGGGACAAAGAAATCCCTCCAGCTGCAAAGATCAACATGGACTTACCACTTGGAGATCCAGAAGTTAAAAGGGCACATGCGCTGAACACTTTCAAAACAGAGAAGAAAGGTTTGGCAGACAAGTCAACAAAGTTTTCTTCTTGGTACAAATCCACTCAAGCTGTTGCTCGACTGATTCGCTGTGCCAAGAGAGATAAAACAACAGGTCACAGCACAGCACAAGAAAGACAAAACGCTGAATGTGTTATTCTAAAAGATGTTCAAGCAAATGAATATCCAGAGGAGATAAAGATGCTTAAACATGGAAAGGCACTTCCTCACAAAAGCATGCTGTTTCAGATGGACACTTTTCTTGATAGTGATGGACTCCTTAAGGTGGGAGGAAGGCTAAAGGATGCTTCTTTCTCTTCCTCACTGAAACATCCAGTATTAGTTCCAAAGGGTCACCATGTCACTCAGCTATTAATTGCTCATTTCCACAGTAAGGTGCAACACCAAGGGAAAGGAATGACAATCAATGAGATCAGGTCAAATGGAATTTGGATTCCTGGCATCAACAGAGCTGTAACAAAATTTATACACCAATGTGTAAAGTGTTGCAGACTCAGAAGAGGAACAGAGGAACAAAGAATGTCTGATCTACCAAAGGTGCGCTTAGAGCCATTGCCACCATTCACATTTTGTGGAATGGACTGTTTTGGTCCCTTTCTAACCAAACAAGCTCGAAAGGTGCACAAGCGTTATGGACTTCTTTTCACTTGTCTTTGTTGCAGAGCAGTGCACATAGAAATGTTAGATGATATGATGATATTATCAATGCGCTCCATTGTTTTATAGCCATAAGAGGAGCAGTCAGCGAGATAAAGTGTGATCAAGGAAGCAACTTTGTCGGAGCTAAAAATGAGCTGCAGGAAGCTTTACAACAAGTGGACACTAACCACATTATCACATTTCTGGCTGAGAAGCAGTGTGACTTCAACATGCACACGCCTCATTCAAGCCATACAGGAGGTGTGTGGGAAAGGCAAATCAGGACGGTTCGAAACATCCTGCGCTCGACGGCTTCACTTTCGTCAGGCAGGATGGATGACTCATCTTTAAGGACATTCTTTTATGAGGCAATGTCGATCGTGAACAGCAGACCTCTTACAGTGGATAACCTCAGTGATCCAAACAGCCCAGAGCCATTGACCCCAAATCATCTGCTCACCATGAAATCAAAAGCAGCCCTGCCCCCTCCAGGTAACTTCATCAAGGAAGACATTTATGCACGGAAAAGATGGCGGCAAGTGCAGTACCTATCAGAGCAGTTTTGGTCACGTTGGAAAAGGGAGTATCTATCTAACATCGCAACAAGGCAGAAATGGCATACTCCGAAGAGAAATCTGAAGGTTGGAGATGTTGTCATGGAGAAGATGGATGATTTACCTCGCAATGAATGGAGATTAGCACGCGTAATGGACGTAGTAACAGATAAAGATGGACTTGTAAGAAAAGTAAAGATTCGTTTTGGAGAACGGAAGATGGAGAATGGACAGAGTTTCTGTAAACTTTCTATAGTGGAACGCCCAGTGCAGAAACTGATTCTATTATTAGAAACTGTTTAACTATAGTCTTAAGTTTAAGTTGCATTCTTTCTTATGTCTCGTGTTTTCATAGAGGTTAAAGGTTACAGGTCATTTTTTCTGAAGGAAATCATTATCGCTCTATTTGTTTAGTTAAGCTCTAATGATTTGGTGGGAGTGTAAATGACTTTTCTAATATTTTGTGTCTCCTCATGTCATGTATTTGTTGACATGATAGTCGATGCTTTTATTTTGAAAGGGCTTGGAACGGTAAGGTGACTGACGCAAAACGGTAGAAGTAGCGCGGCCGTTGGGGCAGAGAAAGTTGACATGAACGAGTCGGAGTGAAGGGGAGATAGTTGGGGTGTGATTCAGGGTGACAATCGGTTGGTTGGCGCTTGGTTGATGAGGGAACAAGCTCTTACGGTGAGTTCACAATAAAAGGCTGTTCAATAAAGGACTGTGAACCATCAGTTTAAGAGACCATCTTATTCAACCGGGACGCTACATTCACCACTACGTTTTAATAAAGATCTAACTTTTTCCATGTCTAGACCAAGTGTTTGGGTTTCAGATTTGACTCTCTGCTCTTATAAAAGAAAGCGCTATGAGGAAGAACTTGTCCTAATTTTCAGAGAGAAAGTTACTAATTAGTTCTTAAACAAATACCAGGAAGAACACTGTGAGTCTTCACACAGTGATTATGAACTAGCAGCTTATCTGTTTAGTGAAACATTCTTAAATCTCCTCAGTTATCAGCAAGATAATAGGAATTCTTAACATTGATTGAATACACGACAAAACTGAAGACAGATGTGTCTGTCTTAAGCTTTTTAATTATTCTTTTATCAATGATTTAAAGAAAATCAGTGTTTTATAGTTTTTCGTGTTTTTCTTTATAAATAAATCATTCTTATTTCTTCTATTAAAATTTTTAATGATTTTGTTTAAAAGATGAATAAATGTGGATGCCTGTCAGCAGTTCCTAAATGAGACTTGGCTTATCAGTGACCGTCTAAACTTGTTCACATTGGAGTCAAAAGAAAATGGCTCTTGTAATTTTCTAAAGCAGATGTAAACTTTTTTGCATTTTTATGGAGCAGACATGCACACTGCTTTTCCCTCTTAGTTTCTGCTTTAACACAAAATCTCTGATTGCTTCTTCTAAATGTAATGTTTTAGCCACATTTGCATGACGACGCTGCTGGTATTATTTTTTTCTGACTGTGCAAATTATGTCTCTACCTAAGCCAGAAAAGGAACAGTTAACCAAATTAACAGTAGTTACTTAGCCTGCAATTTTAACTGTTTTCATCAACAATGCAGCGGGAAGAAAATATTTTCTAAGAATCTTTTGTCAAGAAGTTTGAAAGTTGCACTCGGTGCTAGTTGGTGGAATTCATTTGTATCAAACTATGGCAAAAATGTTCACTTCAGTGTTTCTGTAATCAAAATGTGATGCACATGCATGCATGCAGTTGATCAATGTGCAGAGCTGAACCATGCACAAACAGCCATTCACACCTCTTCACTGTTAGCGACAAGAGCGAAAGATGGTAGTTTGACTAGCGTTGGCATCCATGGACTTAATTTCTTTATGACTTGTCACAGCTTTCTGCTTTGCCTCAGGGTTTCACCTCCAAGCCACATTTCCTCTTCGTACTATTATGCTGTTTACATAAAAAAAACACAGGGGAATCCATACAGTGCCTGCTGGGTGCCTTGTAACAGGTTTGTATTGATGACAAAAAGCTGTGTGGGTGCCGAGTTTTTTTTCTTGTGACAAAATTTTTGTTTAATTTTCATGTAACACCTTCTGTGTTTCGTATTTATGGCATAAACTCTTTGTCTTTATACTAATTTCGGTATATTTTTTTTAATAAGCTATCTTGCCATTTTGAAAAGAATATTCTCTCTGTTTGTGATGTCAGATGAATTTGGTTGTGAGTTTTATAAAAATTGGGGGTATGTGTTTTGACACATAATTGCCAATGACTTTGTAATTCCCATTCAGTTGGATTCCAAAATGTAGTTTGTGGCAAACATCCTAATGGGTAAAATGAAAAATATGTGGCTCTGAGTATAAAGAAAACTTGAAGTCAGAATCTATCAAAAAAGTTGTGCAAGAATGTGAAAGGCTTAAGAAGCTGAACTTCACCCTGAATTAAGGCTGCAAGTGCATATGGCATGTTTGGCACAAAAATAAAAAGAACTGCTTACTCACATGTTGGTGGCAGCACTATGCTGAAGGGTTTTCTTTAGTGGTCAAAACCTTCAGTTTTGCAACAGATCCAAATCAACTAAAAATCACCTTGTGATGGGAAAACTAAAGTTCTGGAATCTGATAGATTTGGGGAATTTTTTGCACAAATTTTTGTCAAGATAGACAAAAAATTAATGGTACAGTTGAGTCAAAATTATCTTCAAAAAGTATTATTTTAAGGTTGAGTGACCAGATAATTCCAACTTTTAGTTTTTTATGTTTTTCATTGAAAAAAATTGAAGTTTTCTTGCACATTACAGGTGAAAAGTGTTTGAAATAACTTTCCTAGGTCACATTTTTTATTCCATTAAAACTCTTACGCTATAAAGGGTGTTGACACTTTTGAGAACCACTGTATGCTTCCTCATACATCTCCAATGCCCTGCGCCGCTCCAGACTCACATCACAGTCAGCTCAGACTGTAGACGGCGAGTTCCTCCATGTTGTTTTTGGCTATTGTTCTGTGTTCATACATCGGTCTGTCGCAGAATTACTGGTGACAGCATCGGGTCTCACATCTAAGTCACTTAACAACACCAACAACTCTACCTCTGGGAAACTGAAATACTGGCGGCTTGTTTTAGCAACACATGCCCACCTACTGCTCACACTTGGTATTAGTAAAGCGGCAGTCATCCAGTTTAGATCACCTCTCAGAGCTCTTTCCATATATCTGTTCCTGCTGCTGATGCTGAGGGCTGCCGGGCAGCTGGTGGGCATTTGGCTCGGCTCATGCAGACATCGTCCAGAAGCCTGCAGGGCACCTGCTGTCTGTCGGGGGAGGAGATGAGGCTTGAAACGAGACGGTTCCCCCTTCAACAGGTGACGGCAGATCTTTGCTTTGCTGGCCAAATGTGAGCATGAAAGTGGGCCCAACAGCCATGCTTTTGACACTCTCTCCCTGTGTTGATCACATCAAGAGAAGCCGTTCAGCCAACATAGAGCACGTGTTTACATACACGGCGCAGTGATATTCGGTTGAGTCAGTGGCCCAGCTGCTGTGCGACTGTTGCAGCAGCGATTCAAAACCAACTGCACGCGACCCCGTCCGCAGCACCAGCTGGTGTCCCTTAGCCTAAACTCTAAGGCGGCACACGAGTTGACGATCAGCAGCTGACCTAAAGAGTGTTTATGTTTCTTCCAAACCAAAACATCGTCCTCTCACAGACACGCCTCTCTGGATGTTAGGAAATACATGCAGAGCTCAGTCCTCCATGCAAAGGCGGAACTCACTTTAACGACTACAAGGCAAAGAATTTGTCCTGAAGTTAAAATTTAATTTAAATACTAGTGCTAAGTATGCAGCAGTTTCTCTCCATAGCCTAGAAAGCAAGTTTAACCACGTAGACCTAGAAGCTTTTTATTTTTCTCTTTTAATGTGACTGTAGATTGAATAGGGCTGCGATATTGTCATTTTATTGGTATATATTGCTATGATGCTGTCAGTTGCAATAAAATCCAGATTTCTCCCACCTGTCTTCCTCTCTTAACCATGTTTACAACAATTGGCAACCTTTAGTCTTTTGGCCACCGTCTTCTGTGTCAGATGTCGGCATCTGCTAATGTGTGACTAAAATCCAACTGGCTGAATATTAAGTTTGCATGCAATGTGAAACGTTCTGGAATATTTTAATCAATGATTATTGCATTCCAAGCTTATTACTATTACACTTGCTGATATAATTGCAATGACCATATATTCAGCCATATTAGGGTTAGAAAGATGTAAGCCGTTTATGAATCTGTGAGGCATTTAAGAATCAAATCTGAGAAAACAGAAAAGTCAAGGTATATCTACTGTGCTGCTTGTTATTATGTCACATATAAATCCAAACAATTCTATATGCATAAAGTTAAAATAAAATGAATAATTATTCAGATTTAACAGACTTGGGAGTTAATGGCAATTTCTACCCAGTTGCAATTTTATTTTATATCGAGAGCTTGTCGAAAATGTTTGTTCTTTGGTCTGACAGTTTTAAAACTTGAGATGTGGTGACAAAATTAATAACATTTTATTAATCTCAGCAATTTTACATCACATGTGCAGTAAGTTGCAAACTTCTAGGTCAAATTGCAGAAATTTTAAAAGGATAAAGGATCTGCAGCAATTTGTTTGACTTGCGGGTAGCGTTAGGGTAGGGCTTTTGTTTTTTTTTTTTGCAGAGGTTTAAGAGGGGTTTAAAAAAAGAAAGCAGAAAATACCAAACAAGGACAGACAAAATGGTAAACAAAAAATGGTGCCAGCCTTTATCACTTGTGCAAATATTTGTTTATGTAACTAGAATAGTTGAATTTTAGATTTACTCGTAGTCGTTCAAAGTAAAATTTTCATTAGAAATGATTTTCTTTGTTCAAAATGGTGCCTTTAGAAATTGAATCTAAAACAGCCAAAATCTCCAAATAACCAGTTCCAGCTCTAATTGTACAACAAGAAAGTGACAGGCACAGCCTGTTAGTGTTAATTATATGTTGGTCGACGGTTACCAGACAGATCTGAAAGGAGTGAAGATGGTGTCCATTAGGTCTGTTTACAAGGAACTGCCTGCTAAACTAATAAAATTTTTGCTGCCTGTATTGTACAGACGCTGACTTGTAAAGCGCTTGCCAGTAATGCTGTCCTGTCTGATATGTTGTCACTGAGTGGCCATATTTCCTCAAAAACATATCACGCCATATTAAAGTTTTGTTCTGCAGCAAAAAAAAAGGGTTCAACAGTTTCACCAGAGGAGACCTGAAGGGGAAAAACATGGATTAATCATTATAACTGCTGTATGGTTAATTTTATTTTAGAAATTGATCTTTGTGATGAGCTCTGCGAAAGAAACTTGTTGGTTTTTGCTTCATTCGTATTGTTTGGTTTTAAATATAACACATTTAACCAAGAAACAACTTCTGCATTCACTGACTGCTTTGTTGTTCAGAGCCGATCAGCATCCCATTATGCGGTCAGTCATACGGTCTTCCTGAAAACCAGAGGCTGCCAGTCACACTTCTCTGAATGACTTTATATGGGTTTTAAAAGTCACACAGTAGTTTCTCTGTCCACTCGGCCACTGCAGTAGTTTGTGTCCTCCCAGTCGGCTGTCATCACAGTGCCGCTTTGTTATTGAGAGCGTGTGCAACGGCACTTCTGCACAAAGATGAGCAGAGGAAGGAGAACTGAATAAAGCTCCAAATGGACCAAAAACACAACAAAGCACAATACTGTCTAACACCACAGTTTTGTTTGCGAGTGTTAGCATAATGAGGGGCTTTCTCTGTTCGCTGTTTCTTGTACTGCATCTAGTCTGAAGGATCATGACGTGGCTATTCTAGCATAACAACTTGTTTGTATTCATTTGTAGATTTTATAATCATGCGACTTTGGTCTTGGTTTGGATTTGATTTTTAACAAGCAGTTACTAAAGAGCAAAACATCGGGAAATTCCCACTGTTGGTTAGGGAGTAACTGTTCATTCTCTTGTGGTTGTAATATAGATTTCACATCTGCTCCACAAAAACTAATACAGATATTATATACAACGAGAACAAGATGTCTGAAATAGCCGACAGAGTATGAATACTTTAACTGTTAAATAGGACTTCAACTTAATAATCTGTTACAAATCTGGTCATTCTAACTGCATAGTAACAATAACCTGAGTGTATTTTTTTTCTTTAATTTGAATGTAAATTGCCCTGTTGATGGAACAATTAACATGACAGAAATAACAGAATCCAAGGCTGTCTAAACAATTGCTCAGTGAACACAATGAATTTGGTCTAAGTACAAACTTTCTAAAGGAATAAAGACTCACTGGCAGCAATTACACCCCTGATTAAGTTGTCTATCAGCCACAATATTTGTGCCAACAACAGAGAGACTGGTTGTGCTTATTTTCAAACCTGGTAGGAAAACTGATATGAGTACAGAAAAATCCATATTCTACCAGTCATTTCTAAATAAATAGAAATGGGGATAGCTAAGCATATTTAAGATTATCCAAACAAAGATCAGTCACATTTCCATCCACTTTGGCTGCAGTATTCCTGGAAAAAACAGAAAGCTATGTGGATAAGGAGTATGTAGAAATTGCATTCATCAATTTTGGGAAAAAAAGGGGTGTTACTCTTGGCCACAAGATTTTAACAACCATTTTTTTGAGCCATTTTCATTTTTCAGTGCAAGGAAGAAATTGGATGGATTAATATCTGTCAAATAGAAAATGCTGTGTAAAAGTCAATAGAGCTTTAGAAAATACAGTGAGGTTCCCTTGAGGTTTTGTACTTGGACCCACATTGTTCTCCTTATATAGCTGTAGATTCAATCTGGCCAGTTGAAAATGTAAACCATGCAGTGATATTTGTACTAGCCAAAAATGTCAGAAGCTGCTCAACCATGACAATGAGTCAAATCCTGATCTAGCATACAAAATCCTTTCTTCTTTTGAACACAATACATTTCTATTCAGAATATTGATACTTTGCCTGTGAATAAATAAAATTGATAGCCAATCAGAGTTTGAGCCTTTAGAGAAGGAATTATCTGTGAAGTAACATCAGCAACTTTCAGGTTTTATGTTTTTGTCAATGTAGCCTTTTTGATACCCTGTGAGAGAAGCATTTCCTTTATCCTCTACCCGTAATTTAACAAAACCTGCTCATGAAAATGAGATAAAGATACTGTTTGTTGTGTGACTCGTATGGTGCAAGTAGACCGCTTTAAGCCCAGTGATCTGTTGGAAGAAAGGCCTTTAAATGGCACTTCTTTGATTCTGAGCCTTTGAGCGGGTTCAGAAGTGTTCAGAGTCCAGCATGCATTGATATTTAGCAGCGTGATTGAAGTTTTAATGCCAAAGAAGTTAGAAGAGAGCAGGGGGTTGATGGTGCCAAGAGCTGGCCTGGTTGCTGGGACATTTAGCCCATGCTTTATTCTCCACATGAGTGCTATCACCAGTTTTACTGGTGTCTGTGCTTACTGGGCCATCCGGCAGCATACTGATTTACTATAATGCAACAGTATTTTGCTTATGGTTCTACCACAGCGAAATGCTGCTCCCTTGTGCATGACTGGAAGGACGTTGTTCATATTTGTAATTCAATAAACAACGTTGTTTTCTATAATCAAATAACAAACATATATTATTTTTAATAACAAATAATTTAAAAAGCCTCTTACCTATTTTTGTTTCTTTGAACCTCATGCTACAATACATTGTCAGTGCTTTGGAAGTGAGAAGTCCAGATAGAAGTAAGCATTGTTGTTTTGAAAAATTTCTAATCCTAAGAATTTAGATTAATCATAAAAACATATAAATGCCAAGGAATGATGTTAGAAAACCCAGAGAACTGAACTGATTAAATTTTATTGCTATGTCTAGATAGATGTTGACCATTTGTGTTGCTGCTTGCTAATTTAGGTCTGGACATTGATTTTTCAGGTCTTCTAACTTGTTGATTTGGCACAGAAATTTAAATAATTCATGAAATATATCTCTTGCAATGCACTGGTCCTATTGAAAAGGGACAACCCTGAGCTTTCAGTTCTTCTGTTTGAAAGAAGAAGACGCTGAAGAATAACAAAGCGGCCACATTGTATGTGCCTTGAACTCAAAATGAATTATTTACATTCCAGGGGAAATCTAATGGGTTTGTAGAATCAGTTGTGACTGCTTTACTGCTAATGCAGCTGGAATACCATGTGTACAGATAGCTACTGTCAGAAATTCAGTATTTAAGGTCGACGCACACTTAATATAAGCACTCGTCGCCCTTTTTTTTTTTCTGTTGCAACTGAATGTGTGTTCTTGCCAACTCCTAAAAAACATGTAACAGGCTTGTTCCTCATTGATATCCAAGACAAAATACATTTGCAATCTGTTTAACACATTTTAAAAATATTTTTACAGAAAAATTAAACTGTCCCCTTACTTGACAGTGCCAGGATTTAAATGTGTAGTAAGGTAATTGGTGCTGGATGGATGTGAGCTTTATGCCAAGGGTCTGTCTGCAGGGGCAGTTTCACTAGGCTGCTGGCATCTAAGGACACGGCCGTGATTAAAGGAAAAGCCTATTGATCTGTTGCACATTAGGAGGAAGCAATCTTATAGGAGTTATGGCCTCATTTAATTCGGCATCAGGCCAAATTATGGTGCTATACACAAACTGCATTGTAGCTGTAGCCATTCTGTGAGAATGTTATTACCGCTGATGCATAGCTCAGCTTTACAGTAATGGTTTGAGGGATTTGAAAATGATTTTTTTTGATGATTTTGTGTTAAGTCTTAAATCTTTCACAGCTACAACTAAATGCTCCCCGGTGGCTCTTCAAGGCGGCGGACACATTTTGCTCTCCCTTTCTTTCCATGTGTATTAGGTATTGAATATGTGACCTTTCTAGTTTCTATGAGCTCATGGGAAAAGTGGGTGTTTCCACAGGAAGTTAATGCTTTTCCCTCCCCCTCTTTTTTCTTTTGCTCTCCTTCTCCATGGAGCCTACAGTCTCACTCCCCCTCAAACCTTTCATTCTGCCTTATTTTTTCCCCCCTATTTCTCACTTCAAGTACTCCTCGGTACTCAGCGAAACAATGCTCCTTGCGCCTGTTCCTGCATCACCCGTGTGAAACTTCATGAAGCAATAGGAGGAGAACTGTAAAGAATACAAAGGGATTGGTCATTATTTTCATCTGTTTAGCATTAGACCCTGATGGTGACTGTTTGATTACAGACAGCTGCTCCAAAAAGCCCCCAAAAAGTTAAAGCTAATCACATTTAGAAACAGGAAGTGATACACGGCTGATTCTGGCCAGATTTCTCTTTTCATAACCTCCTACTTTACCAGTTGATGTATAGTGCACTGCTAAAACAGCAGATATTTCTGCTGTTTTGCACTGATAAAGCTTGATCAAGAATGTGGACTTGCTTGGCCCACGATGTGCTATCAGCGCAGTCTTCCACTCCTTTTCAGTCTGGCCCATAGAGCGACTTGGAAGGCTCCAGTCTGTCTGGCATGCACTTTGGGTCCTTAATTGAAATTGCCGCACTTGGCTCTGGCCCCCTGAACTTGTCTTACATATGGCACGTTTCACCTGTCAGTATGGGGGCAGCCCCACCAGCCCCAGCCTTGTGTAGCTGCCCCCACCACTCTGCCTTTTGGTGCTGATGCCTTAGTATGTAGCACTTTGTAATTGCTCTGTCAGCAGAACCAACACCAAGGGCCCCGTTTGGTGACAGAAGCAGAGCAATCAGTGTTACAGAATATTACTTCTAACCACATTGTAACATTTTTGGGTACTGCGGCATAAAGAACTCACTAAAATCAAAAATTGGAGCAACACTTACTTCTAGGACTGGCGCATAAATCAGTAGAAATCGCGAGAGTGTGCATGAGACTTGACGCTCATCTTTAATTCATTTATTTGATTCATTTATTTAATGCACTTCTCCACATTAGATCTACACAGGATATTGATTATTTTAAGAAACCTTTAAAGACCTAGTTTTATTCACTGGCATTTGAGTCTGTTTAAAATGCATTTAGTGATGCTGTTGTTGAGTTGGGCTTATGGTTTGATGTTCTTATAGTTCCGTATTTCGTATTTACACTTCCATCCTGTGTACTTGCTCTTCAGTAGGAAAGCTGATAGATGGAAATGCACCATATGTACAAGCTGGTTATGTTGGAGAAATTAGATGTGTATGACTGAAACAAGTGAGGAGTATGATACAACTTTCCTTTAAATGTTGTCAGAGGTGATTATAAGAAGTACCTGACTGAAATTATTTTAGCCAGAATACATAAGGCATGCTGTTAGGGAACAAGGTATGCCAACTAAGAGAATATTTCTTAAATAATTAAATATTACTAGTTTTCTTAGAGTTTTAAAAAGTTGCCCCTGCACCTAATTCTAATACCCAACATTAATTTTGGTATTAAGAGTTTCAACTTCCTCAACTTGATTGGTCAGCTTCTCACATCAGGACCATTAAGAATAAAACTAAAAGATGTCTTACTTAAGTCAGACAGACTTGTTAATTACCTCAGAATCAGCTACATTATTGCTGCATCATTCTGCGACTTGCATGTTTCAGTTAGTGGAAAGGACAGTCTGGTTTTCTGCTCCAACAATGTTTCAGTCTGTTACAAGGCAGCATCAAATGGCATCCTCTTGGACTCTCCTAATTGGATGTGGAACCAGTTACTACTAAATTACTACTGACAGTGAGCATGTCCAAGGCCTGGAGGAAAATAATGTTTAAAAGAATCGAATACAGACATTTTATAAAATTAGCAAACAAAATATTTACTGCCTCATTTAACACAACTGAATCTCAACAAATCTCAAAACCTATTGCTAGTTCTCTTTTATTTTTCTTGTGGTGTCTAATGACTGTCTGAAGGAATCACAGTGAGATGCTGATCGACCAATCACTCGTGTCCATGTGCAGACCGCTCTAAATTATACTTTAGTGATTCTTGGAAAAAAATTCTTCTTTTTTTCTGTTTGGTATGTTGTTTTTGTTATTTAATTAACCAATAATGGCTTGTGTTGAAGAATTTAGTAATTAGCAACATAAGATTATTTATATTATAGAAACTAGTTAGGCTATCTACATACATTCAGACAAGATTTGTGAGAATAATATTTTGAGGTCATTGAAACAATATTTTGAAGATTCAGGACAGTATGAGTATAAGATAGAAAGTTGTTGGCTACATCTTAGAGGTGCATTAATTGTATATCTAAGAGCATTGAGGAAAACTGTTAAAGTCGACAAGCTGCTATGTTCACCAGTAAAAAAAAACAACTAAAATATGTAAATTAGTAAGCAGAAAGAAAGCTGTAAGGAAGTCGGGAAGTGTTTAGATTTATTTTAATCTGCAGATACTCGTAGATACACTTTGCTCTATAACTGATGCATTTTAATACATCCTTCTTATTTAGCCTTTAAATATCAATTAAATATGATTATTTATAAGTGAAGTTTTCTGAGTTTTCATGCAGCATTTGAACATGTGTAACTCGCAACTGTGTCCACGGCCACTTATTTTAGCTGAGTATTCCTGCTAATTACGAAGGCCTCGTAGGCAGACTCCACTGTCTACCATAGGGGTGTGTTTCAGTTGTGTCTGTGATAAATCTGAGATTTAGACTTCTTTGAAGGTAAGGTTGTTATTGGGTTAAAGTCAAAGCGCTGGTTTTAACTAAGTGGGATAACTGACAGGGATGGAAAACGATCTATATTTTGTGCTAGTGAAGCTGTTTGTGCAGGGAGGAAGTGGGTGCACACGAGTGCAAGCGTGATGTTGATTACACGCCTACATATGTCACTCATTCTTGCTTTCCTCATGGCTGGCAAGCAGAAGTTTTATTTAGTTACAATAACTAGTTTTGTGAAACCTGATCTCCCAATCCTGATATTTGATTTGAGTTTAATCAACCTATACACAAACACAATGGTTTGATGCCAATTTTGGTTGTTAAGCTGCTAAAGCATTCTCTAAATCTTGCTAATCTTTAAATGAGTTATTGTTTAGAAAATCTTTTATTTGAACCATTGTTAAATAAATGTGCTAATGACATCTTGCATTTAGTTTTTACGTTTTGTTTATATAAATGAAAGAAAACTACCATAAACTGTAATACAACTTTGTAATCCCCCTTCATTCAATTGACATTTAATAAATCCAGCATAAAAGAGTAACAACCTTTTTATAAAAAAGAAAATGGACTTGTAGAAATATATGTGTGCTCTTCTATTGGTATTTTATGAACAGTAGAAGATGAGAAATATATTTAAAATAACAAAGTATCTAGTGTAATGATTACAAAAAAGACTAACAACTAAGTGATCCATAGGCTATGTATTTAGGAAAAAATTGGGAGTATGTGATATAAAAGTACCATGTTCTGATTTCCGTTGGTGGGTGGGGTCGGAGAACATGTCATCTGTGACATCATGTGCTACCCGAGGGCTCAGCCGGACCAGCAGTCGGCTCCAGAGGTGGAGTTTCCTTCCTGCAAAGCAGACCGGGACCCAAGTGTAGCCTGACCCACCTTCCCACTGACATCTAAACTGTAACATGGTTTGCTGCAACTATTTTTTCCCCCCCAACTCTTATTTTTTGTGTGCCCTTGTTGCTTTTTTGTTCTTGCTCATACATTTGTGATTGTACTAAGGTGATTGATTGTACTTTACCTTGATTTTGCTGCTGCTACCAAGAGGAGAAATCTCAAAGATAATAATTATAGATTTACAAAAGCACATACAATCCTGTTCATCCTTGCTCTGGGCTGGTTCGAGCCTAATTATTCAGTTACAGTGAAACAAACAATGGTTTGTTTCACTGTTGGCAGTGTTTCAAGTAGATGTGTTTAACTGTGATTGCTTCCTCAGTTTGAATGACAGTTAAATGTATCTATGTATTTATTGTTGGTTGATTGTTCCTTTTTCCTCAACAAGAGGGAATTTGGTTCTGTGAATTTTTAATCTCATCACACTGTCCAGTGTATTCCTGAAAATGTGTTGATAAATATGTCTGCTTCACTGGTATGTGCATGTGATACATTCTTACAGATTACTAAGAGAACTCTAATGTCATCTGGTTCAGTTGCAAGTACTGTATGTGAAACAGAAAAAAAAAAACTTTTTCAATTGTGTTTTTATTAGATCTAGATGCTCCACCAGAAGAATGAACTTAAGTAGGCGTTGGTCTTTATCAGATTTTCATTGATAACATCAAGTAAAAGCGTCATGATGACACAGTATTATGGTATTACCACAAAAAAAAAGCAATTTAACTGCTGTTATTTAAAGCCAACAAAGCAAAAGCTATTTCAACTGCTGCAACAGCAAATAATTACAACTTTAAAATAGTTCTAGAACATCCTCCTTATTTATTTCATTTTGTCATACGTTTTGTCAACTAAGTTGGCTGGGACTGAAATGGAAACACAAATTTAGTTATTTGCACATCACTTCATTCAGTATCAACATTTTGTTTTCTTTCTGTTTGAACATGTCGATGTCTAAAACTTGCTTCTTTTTTTATACCAGGTTAGATTTGTAGCCAAATGAGACTTTATAGGTCAAATTACTGGATTTGATTCAAACTGGCATTTCTCACTCAGTTATTGGTAGTCTTCTCGAGTCATGTTTGCCTCTCCAAGCCCATCGCTGCCCAGCTGAAACCCAGCCAGGCTGGACTCCGGCCCTCGATATCGCTAGCGCCAATGCAGGCAGCGATGCAGAAACGGTGTCATCTATTAGGAGAAAAGAAACAATCGCTTTGGTTAGAGCAGGAAGCTGCAGCTAAGCTACCCAAACACAAAGAGGTGTGGGGAAGGGAGGACTGAGGAGGCCAGAGAAATGTTCAGCTCCACCCAGGGAGAAAAATATGATCAAGAGGTTAACAGAAGACCATAAGAGGTCAGACACTAATATTACAGGTAGCAGAGTTGTATAGATAATGATATACTGTATGTGAATGTGTGGGGAAAAAAATTTCATGGATTTTTTTTTTTCTTTTTGTCTCTGACCTGTCAGCTCCGAAGGCACGGTAGCAGTGCAGTACAGTGCATTTAAGGATGCAAAGTAATACTGCTGAATTATTGAACAGCAATGAATGGATGTGAGGCAGGCAAGCGTATTTACAGGCAGCAGAGATGCCAGGAGAATGTGATGAAGAGAATCTCTGCACCTCATGCAACAACAGAGTAGCAAATAGTGGGGGAGAAGGAAACAATATGTAGTTGTTGCTAGCAACTACAAATAAATAAAAACAACCCAGTAATTAAATTATAATTTAACTAAGATATTAATACACCTGTAATTATTGTGAAACTTCCTCAATTTAGTTAATTCCTCAATTTAGCTAAAGAGTTGTGATTTAAAACGTTGCAATAATAGCTTTTATTTCTCTGACTTTATTTCAAATTTGCAATCAACATTGAGGTCAACACAAACTCTTCTTGAAGCAAATAACAGTGTTAGAAGAGTTCGCAAATATTAGAGCTCACTGGTTCTCTTATGTCACTTAGAATATTTAAAGTCTTTCGTGTTTAATGTTAGCTCAGTGAACCATTATGTGCCGTTAGGCTTCAAGAAAGAAACCACCACTTTCTTAATTTGCTGCTTGCTGAAGACCACAAACTAATACACTGATGGCTAAAAATATTTAGTCAACAAAGTATTCAAAATCAATCTATTTCTATAAATGAACAGCGTGAGGTTAGAAGAATCCTAAAAATGCATTTGATATTAAATATCTGTGATATATGGAGCACAGTAGTGGTAGTATTATGCTTTGGCTGTCCTTCGCTGCGAGGTCTGCATCAGAACATCTGGTCATTTATTGCCTCAACAAATTCAAATGGGCAGGTATGCAGGGACATCTGTCTGAGAACGAAATCTCCACAGAAAGTAGGTCATACAGTGAGACAACCACAACGTTCGCTACTGTATAATGGGGGTTTAAAATGGAGTCATTGTACAAGACGTCTCAGGCGAGGAGAATTGTTTTGGAAGGACTCGTAATTACCAGTGTAAACTTGCCAACAGCTTAGAGCTGAAGTTGTTCTGCACCAGCTCTTTCAAGTTCAATTGCATTTGATATCTAATATTATAACTTATGCCTTTTCCTCTTGCCACACCAAAAATTCACCTAAATGGAATCTCTGACAACATGAAGTAGACTAAACGATCTCAAAAAGTAGATGCATCGAACTCTGACGTAAAGAAATTCAAGAACACATCAGAAACAAATTCATTCTCAAGTCTTTGGACTTAAGTTAAGCACAACTGGAGCAAATTATCGACAAATGGGGAGAAAACAGGTGAACCTTCTGATGAAGTTGACCTAGTAACTCACTCCTCATTAGCATGTACAGCTCTGAATTAAAAAGAAAAACTGAAGGTCCTATTCAAAGTGACTTAAATCTGATTGGTTTAAGTGGCACGACCTTAAGCAGGTTGTTCAGGGTTGAAAACTCTCCAACAGTACTGCAGAGAGGAGTGGGCCACAATTCAGACTCGCTGCTAGTTACTGCAAAATCACTTATTTGGTTTGGGAGCGATTACGTTTTCGCATAATGCCATGTTGGTGTGGATAGTCATTTAAATAAGCATTTAAGAACTATATTTTATATTAGCTCATCTTATCTTTGTCTCCAGTTAAAATGAGTTTGTTCTGAAACATTTGTCTGGGAAAATTCTAATAGCAGATATATTCAAGGAGGTAAACTTTGACACTATATTTTCTATGAAAATATAAAGTTGATTTACTGCTAAATTTAGGCATGTTGCTTTTTTCCCCCTGTTTCAATCTGCCTCACCCATTTTCAGGATCATCAAAGATTTGTTGCCCTGCAAACACAGGGCAGGCTGTTTCTTGTCTCCTCGGCTTCTGAATAACACCAAATAAGCATCCTGCTGCCTCTGTTGTAAAACATCACACAGTTTCTATACACAGACAACTGGAGTGTGACTGGGGAAAGTTTAATTTGACTCCTCTTTGGACCCAAGTGTGAATTGTGTCTGGATTTCTTTTTACGTTGCACTGATTGCTCCCCGTGTCTTCGGGTGTTGGTTTGACATTCCCTGAGCACTCCCTTCAGCTGTCACCACTTAACAAGTCCCCGAGGGGAGCGAGAACAACAAAACATGGGAAAAATGTAAAAAATGCATGACTCCTCCTTCTTCTTCATGTCCTCGTCCCTGCTGTCCGGCCCCACCCTTTCAGCTGAGGTTACTACAAGACCAGATACTGGCCCCAAATTGGAAGAATCAGGCAGGCTGTGTGGCTCTTGAAGCTCGGCAAACCATTTTGTAAATGTGTTATTTGCTTAAAACCAGCCTGGGGGGGAAGCAGAGCATGTGGTTGTTGTGTAGCAGAATATTTAGTTCGCATTTTTTTTTCTGCAGGTGGCTGCAGACAGTATGTTTGCCTTCTGCCTGGAGAGATCCAGGAAAGGTAGAGGTCAGTGAGGCTGTCTGTGCTGTTTTAACCCAAAACACAAGCATAGAGTGGCTGTTTATTCCCACGTCTGCCCATTCTGAAGCCATCCATGCAGACATCCATGTGGATAGTCATTCTAAGCTGCATTAGTTGAAATAACAAAATTATGTCTGCTTGGAGCAGAAGAATAAAAGCTCAGAACAAAGATCTACTGATCTGATAACTATAACTGTATGCTGGTGGGAACAAACCCAGTGGACTCCTCAGAAATCAGACGTTTAGGTTCCAAAAGTATATAACTATAGAGAAGGTCAGTTGAAACATGGTGAAATTACATCAGAATATGATCAGAAAATGTATTTAGTTAAGTGATCCAGTTCTCAAAAAGCAAATCTCTGATGCTATACAGATTCATTTCGCACAGATTAAATTAGGTAATAAAGCCCTACAGCTAATGACAACCCATGATTCAGTTTCTCCATATCTTTATTACATTTGAGTATCATTCAGATCGCTGACTTGACTATTGTAAAGCAGTGATTGATATCATCTGCGATATCGGCCAGTTTCTCATCAATGCTTCAGAAGCTGGTTGTTCAGTGTGCTGTATGGGAGCATGTTATTGGAATGTTGATTGGAAGAAAAAAGTGAGGTAGAGATAAAGGTGCACAATCAACATGGATAACTGGAGGCTTAGGAGGATTGTAAATATTTAAGGATTTTGGGGGAGAGTCACCAGTGTGGGCTGTGACTCACAAATTACTGATGCAGTAATTTCTGCAAAAAGAGTTCTGTATTGAATATTTGTTTTTATTGGACCTATGCAAAATTTTTGAGAAAATTATATTTTTTTATTAGCTGTAAGCAAAAGCCATAAAAAATGAACTGGAATAAATCAAAATCAATAATATCGATTTGCTGAAAAAACTAAACATTCTGATGTTGTAATTTGAGAATCGTCTGCGATGTAAACTGCATTTAAATAATCATGTGTTCTGTTTTGTCCTCTCTTCTCTCTCTCACGCAGTCATACTTTGTCACTGACTATGATCCTACGATCGAAGACTCTTACACCAAGCAGTGCGTGATTGATGAAAGGCCGGCCAGGCTGGACAGTAAGTGCAGAACAAACACAGCCAGAGTAAATGCAAAGACGCACATTCGACCATTTGCTTGTTTCTGTTTTGTTTTACCTCTTCTAATGAGGCGCTGGTTCTGAGCGGTTTGTTTCTGCTGCAAGTTATTCTGCTAATGTGTGTGCACGTGTTGCTGCTGTGCAGTCCTCGACACGGCTGGACAGGAAGAGTTCGGAGCCATGAGAGAACAATACATGAGGACAGGGGAGGGCTTCCTGCTCGTCTTCTCAGTCACTGACAGAGGAAGGTAGGTGACAGTTTTCACTTTGAGCAAGCACACGCACACTCTTATTGGTGTTTTTTTTTTTTCTTCTTCTTTTTGTAAAGCTCTGTGAGCTTTTCACAGCTGCACACTCTTTCCACTACAAGAACCATAAATTTGACATTGACACCAACTTTTGCTGCTCGTGCTTCCGGACCTCGCTGTTGTTCTTGTTGTCATTTGCTTTTGTTCTCAACACTTCCTGCCCTCGTCCTGCTCTCGTTTAATTCTCCTACACACTTACCTTAGATTTCTATTAAAAGCCTGCCTACTGCTTAAACAATAGCATGTGTGCACATGTATGGAAACAAATTCAGGTACAGGGAAAGACTCAGGAGTCAGTTTGCACATTCATGAAGTTGTGAAAAAAACCTTAGAATCAATTATTTTAAAAATGTAAAAATTTTACTTGAATATATTTACTTGAAGGGAGAGTCGCATCAGAATTTCTTATTTTATTTTTACCAAATCAAATGAAGTCAAATTTTATCTTTATTAAATATACCCCAGAAAAACAGGAAGTCAGAGAATCCTTATTAAGTTGTAGAAATGCTTAATTTACATGGATTAAGATGTTTTTAGGGGTACCAATAAATGTACCATGTGTGATTTTGTCAAAAATAAATATTTCTTAATGTTGGGATTTTCTGTCCCTGTAAATAATTATATTCAAATTAAATCTTGTAGTTCTCCAGATAGGTCTATTGGATCTGACTCCACTTCAATAAAAGTATAAACATACAATTTGGGTTTTTACATGTCTATTGTACCAGGGGTCCTAATAAATTTGGCCGGCACTGTATGTACTCAAAACATGTATGGATGTATATACTGACAACACTGTCAGGCACAAACAGTCCCCTTAAAAGCCTCATGCGGTTGTTGCTAAACTTTGTTTCAGGCGCCTTCATTTTAAGCTGCTTTGAAATCAGGTCGCCGAAGATACAAAACGCATCATGTTGAAACTGTCATTCTCACCCCTTGCCTGGTTTGGCAACAGCAGGTGGGTTTGAAACGAAAGCACAACTTATTCCACCTGCTGCTTTGTTGCACATGTGACAGCTGTGACACCGATGTGTATGTTTACGCTGCCACCGCACGAGCTCGGGCAGCATTAATGAGGCGAAAGGAGGAAGCAGGCTGCCGTCAGCTGCAAAACCTACATGGCCAAACTGTTTTCAGGTGAATCCTTCATGCACGACATGCTCTGTTTGAGGGCTTTAATTACTGTCGAGACTAGATCAGGTAAAAAAATAAAATAAAAAGTTTCTACTTGTTCAGGATTTGGGTTTAAATATTTTTTTTATTTATTTCTTTTATTTTCTTGCTCCCCATCCCTTGTGTCATGTCTCTGCACAGCAGCACAGTAAAGCTGCATTCCCTTGTTCCCACCCTAAACCCCCTGCCAATGTTTATGTTGTAAACAGTCTTTCCTTCCTCCATTTATATTAGTCAAGTCTTACCAGATTTACTATGTGCTCAACACGACTGGAATGCCGTCTCAGCTTTGTGGTTACATTCTGCCTCTTTGCTCTTCTTTTTTTCCCCTCCCAGACTGACATTTTTATTTGCTGTAAAGTTGAAAGCCCGCCATCACATGCCATCTGTATTATAGTGGGGCAACAGTCAGGTCAGGCAGAGGGAGGCAGAGCCTTGGATAAAAATAGTTTACGCTGCTGTAATAGTCAGGCAGACTTCTTTTCCCCTCTAGACTGGCATGTTTAACCCTGCACAGACAACCTCACACTCATGTTCGACTGTTTTGTTCGAGCGTGTACATATGTGTACACGCTCGAACGCTCGGGATGCTTCTTCTTTTCTTTTTTTACTGTTGCATTGTTAGGAGATGAATGTATGCCTTTACACACATATGTAACAGACCTTGTCATCTGATTTACAGCTTTGAAGAAATCTACAAATTCCAAAGACAGATTCTGCGAGTCAAAGACAGAGATGAATTCCCCATGATCCTCGTAGGCAACAAGGCAGATCTGGAGCTGCAGAGACAAGTAAGTCCAACAGGTTGGAGAGATCTGAACCCACCTACGGACGAAACTTGCACGTGCTTTTATCATCCGAGGAGATGTGGCTTGAGGGATTCGGATTTGCAGGCTTTCAAGCACAAGTGTTGCAGCTGCAAGCTTGTTTTAGAGATGCAACAGGATGTTGAGAGATTTTGTTGACACGCTGGTGTCAGGAAGGGAGGACTGATGAAGAAGGGAGTGTGATGAAATGATGAATCTTCTCCCTGTTGGTATTCAGTCAATCATAATTTCTTCTGGTGAATCCACACCACCCCCTATTGGTTAAAAAGAGCATTGCTGCCAGACTTTCATCCATTTCTAAATACTGGAACTGCACCAATTACTGCTGCCATCTAATAACCTGGGTCCCATTTATATACATATATAATACACATCTGTAATAAAAACCTTACATAAATATCTGTTTTTTGGACATTAAAATATAAAGGTGGCTCTAAAGAATGCTCACGTACATGTTAGTCAGGTTAATAGTTTAACAATTGGCAAAACTAACTAAAATCTGCTTTTTATTAACATTTGTAGATGTTTTGTTGAACTATTTACTTGTCTGAGGAGTCTGTAATATTTATTTTGAGGATTTTTGGACTGTTTTCTTGTAGATTCAATTTTCTGTTCTACCTCTCACCCCAGGTAACCCAGGAAGAGGGCCAGCAGCTGGCCAGACAGTTAAAAGTCACATATATGGAGGCTTCAGCTAAAATTCGTATGAACGTAGACCAGGCTTTTCACGAGCTGGTTAGGGTAATCAGGTAAGTTGACCCTTCTTCTTCCAGTACTATTGATGCAGAGGTCTGTGAAGGTTTAGTTCACTGTCCTCTAGTGGTCAGTCAAATTTACAGGGCTCTCCAAGCTTATTTATACCCTTTGTAAAGGCCTACATAAAGGACGAAAATTCATCTTCGACTGTAAAATCTAAGAAAAATCCTATTTTTCATTTATACTTCATCTCAGGCACCTTATGACCTCCATGGTGGAGAGTCTTTGAAGCTTTTTGAGGAACCAGGAAATATTTAATAAAAACCAGCAGATCTGTTTTTTTTATCAGCTCTTTCAGCTGAATAATTGTGTAAAACAAGTGACCAAAACTTGGTCACAACATCAACCAAATCCTGATATTTATCCAACTAGACGGCCTCTGGGTGCCCACACCTGATGCATATTTTAAATGCTGAGTCTTCTAGGCATTGGTGGGTACATTGTGAGAGATAAAAGTGGGGCAAATTATGATGATGATGATGATAAATTACAACGAATATTATCATTCATTACAGTTTTCAGCAACAGTATTGCAATCAAGTCATTTCCTGGTATTGTGCAGCTCTAGTTAATTGCATAACTTTGTGCCTTTTTATGTTATTACCCTGATTACAGCCGACAGAAAACTGGCTGATTTAAGCTGGCTGTAATTAGTAGCTGTATTTTTAGCAAATTTTCCAACACCACTGATTACATGTCAGCAGTGAAGGTGTTACAGCCAGACTCCTCGTGACAAACGCATTCTTCTTGTGGATTTTTTATTTTTTTATTTTTTTGATGCTACTTGCCCAGTGGAAAGTATTGAGCTCTTTTACAATAGGGCTGTATCTTGCTTCTATGAGAGCACACAGGGTCCTCTGGGGTCTTCATGACTTTAACAGAGGGTGTGTAGGAGGCTCTCTGTGGATCACTGCGTACCGAATCATCTGACATGTTTTGTCCAGTGATTAGATTCATTTTACGTGTGCATGAAATATGTCTTTCTGGTGACATCTGGAACACAGTCTTCTAACATGAGACAAGATCTGATAGTAGAAAAACTTACAGTGGCTGTAATGCCCAACATAGCTTTAATATGAGAGGCAGCTAAGCTTAAATTTGGGTCAGATGACTGATTACAGTTTCAGAACTGGATTGTAAGCATTGTTTTTCAGCTGGTCTGACCTCCTTAGAGGTCACTCTGAAGCTGGGAGTGCAAAGGCAAATCAAATGTTAGGAATATTGAAGTAAACAAAAACACAGCCCAATTTTAAAATCAATTAGACCAACTTTGATGATGATGATGATGATGATGATTCAGTTGGGCTTCTTGGTTCAGGATCTGGGTTTCTCTGAATCGGTCTTCTCTCTTGTCGTCTTCTGTCTTGCATACAATGATGTCATTGGGTATGAGCCACAGAGAAGTGTTTGCAGTGTTTCAGGAGCTGCTTGGAAATATATTCTAGTAATTTTAGTTTGATGAGATTTCAATAACGATGAAGCTGTCTGGGAGTAGTGTTTAACTTGAGGTCCTAGAAGGGAAACGAGCACATTCAGCTCAAAACTCACTGAGGTTTACCTCAAACAGCATTATGTGACTGGTATGGATGTATATACTGCTTAATGTAAGATTTTGATGAAGGCCTCTTGCACAGTCTTGGTCAGAGTGTGATTATAGTTGCATCAAGTTCAGATTTCTTCAACATTTGTGATGCTACAAGTGTAAGGAAGTTTCACGTTCTGTAACCTCTGCGTAAAAGCAATAGCCTTCTTGCATGACACAATCAAAAAGCATTAACTTAGATTGACCCAGTTATAACTTATTTGCTTGAGTTAAGTTAAATACTAATGTTAAGTTTAGTCACCATGTTATTTTTTGTTATTTATGCTTAGTTGGTTACACATTTTTAAGACGATCTCAAACATTCTTCAGTGAGTGAAGCATCAATGCCATTTCATCTTCTAAATGAAACAATCCAAAAGTTCTCAGTCCAGTTTTCACCTTTTTTTTCCTAACAGGAAATTCCAAGAACAAGAATGTCCACCGTCGCCGGAGCCTACGAGAAAAGAGAAAGACAAAACCGGCTGTCATTGTGTGATCGTCTGAGTCTGCCTTATCACTGTTAACTCATGCAGCTAATCAACCTCCCCCCGCCCCCCACTCTGCCTGACATTACATCCTAAGTGGATGAGTGACCTCTGCCTTCTCCATGTGCATGACTTCAGACAGCCTTTTCTGGGTTAACTTGGACCAGGAACTGCTGTTTCCAGGACATCGCTATGGGATAACTGACAATGCCAAATTTTTAACACCACTCTACCTTCAGCTGCGATCTAATCCACACGAGAGAGTACCAACACTAAACATTGCCTTCTTAAATCAGCCTGACAAATTAAATGTTTTGTACTCTGAAGGACTCCTCTTGCCTTGTAGTGACATTTGTACTTGCTACCGAGTTTGAATGAAATCTATATCCAGAATGTTAATGACAATTCTTTAGTTTCCAGGGTCTGAACAGAGCAGAGAGATTCTCTTACGAAGCTTTGTGTATGTTGTGCCATATCCACCTTTACTCCCCATGTGCTAATCTGCTACTGTACATATGTGACATTTGTTGTGGTTTTCAAAGTGTATTTCTAATGATCTATTAAATCACCACAGTGCAGTGTGTGAGGTTGAGTTTGGTTTTACATATAAGAAACTGAATATGTATGTATATAAATGTAATTCCTAGACATCCTTTAATGATATATTGAGACATATTTCTGGCATTCTGCAGTGGATAACTTTCCCCTTTTTATGCTTTCAGTTCAATTGCCAAATATGGATTGTCTGCTGTATTAGAATCCCCCCCCCCCCCCCCCCCCCAAGTCTTATAGATTGAATGATTGTAATCATATTCTTGACATACACAACGCGTCATGTTCGCCTCAGTTTCCTCCCAAAAGGTGTAACCTCACTCGGTAAACTTGAAAATCTCCGAAGGTGATTATGAACATCTGGCTTCAACTCTGTTAAAACCAGACATTTCCACACCTGCATAAAAAGATACATAACAATTTTGTCTCAGTGTCTGACATTATAGAAATTAAGTCTATTTTAGATTTAGGATTACCAAAGTTATTTCTGTTTGCTAAATATCATAATTATGGAACTTCAAAAAATTCTTCTGTCTTTAAATTGAGAAGTTTGCACAGTTTAGTGTTAGTGTTTAGATGGAATTGCCTTTTAAACTTGATGATTTGGGTGAGAATCTTTGACATTTTTGCATTTTACATTTTACACAACTGGAGTAACTGTGTCAGGTTTATAGACCACGTTAGTTGCACCAACCTTTTCAACTTTGCACACAACCTTTCTACTAAGAACTTTGCAGTGGGTACTCTGGTTATCGAGTTTGTTTGGCCTTTTCTCAGAAATGTAATGATGATCTTTATAGAGAAAAACCTAAATTTTTGTCTAATCGGACTACACAGTCTCAAAAAACTAAGGTCTTTGTCACCCTGTTCTTGCATATTCAAATTATTTATTTTTTTTGATAATAGCTTCTTCCTTGAGGGCAGCCTTTCAACTCATTTTTGGTACAGTTTTCTTTCAACCAGCATCTTTTGTCAGATCATTTTTCTGTTTGATACACATTTTCTTCATCAAAGCTAATTTATCTAAGGAAAACGGAAAATGTCTCCTTCCTGAGCAAGATAGTGGTTGAACAATCCCTTGGTGTTTATACTTGCATAGGATTTTTTTTAACCATATAATGAGACCTTCAGGCATCTGAATATTGTATTCACGGATGAACCAAATTTTGTGGAGCTCTACAATTTCATCCTAATGTTGTGGATAATTTCTTTAAAAATTTATAAGGTGTCACAAGGAGAGAACTTGCCTCTTTTTAATCAAAATGTTGTGCATTGATGTGTTAGAAGCTTACAAAGCTATGACGTCAAGCTGGACCTTCTCATTCAAAAGGTAATATGTGCATATCAAAGCTTCTGAATTTAAAGAAAGTAATACATTATTTAATTATTCTGTCATTTAGGAGGCAGAATGATAAAATAAAATGACAAGATTTTGACTATAATACCAGACACTGAGAGGAAAAAATGGTAAGTCTTTTTGTACACTGTATGTCTGGTTTCAACTATCAGCGGCAAACTGTGTAGCCTCAAACTGGGATGGTTTCAGACAAAAGTGAAACTATGTGCTCTGTACTTAACTTTTCGCTGGTAAATCAATGTAAAAATCAGCATGTTGTAAACCAAGAAAGGCTTTCAGAGCTCTGCTCAGCTCATCATTCCAATCATTCTCATCAGTTCTGATTGCGCTCACATTGCTGTTGCACCTCTAACACCATGGCGATGTATTTGCTTGTGCCCTCGAGTCAGTTTGTTGCTTTGATTTTTGTCCCAATTTGGTTTGCTGGTTGTAAAACCAGGACAAGCAGAGGTTTCGAGGTGCATTTCGTAGGACCGGCCGTCTGCAGCAGGATCTGGAATCACTGAAGACACGCAACAGCGATCCGCCTTCTCCTTTCCGCTGCTGTTCGGGCGCTCAGACGAAGTGCTGCTGTTTGTTTCACATACCTTCATCTTGTATTATAACAAGAAAATCAGATGGTGGGATTAATGAACTTGATTAAATATTTCTACTCTACTTTTATACATTATTTTCTTATCAAACCGGTTGATGAGTATTTTTATATGTTTATAAGTAAATACATGTTCACAGCTCAGGCTGTGTCTATATGTAAAGAAGAATATCTAACTCCCTTGGTTATTTTTAACGTGAAAATGATTGCTGGCCCAAATCTGAACAATTGGATGTTTCACCTAAATGTAACCAAGGTTGGGGGTTTTTTTGCATTTTGGGTCACAAAATAAGTATATATTTATCTTGAGGTGTTCACCACCACTTCTGATTGTGAAATGTCAGGTTAAATTTGGAGGTCATAGAAATGATTGTTTAGATCATGCAACCTAATGGCATTAAGATTTAAATGCCCACATCTCATCTTGTCGCTATTCTTAAGTGTGCATTTGCATCATTCTGTTTGATTTCACTTTCACATTGGTGTCTTTTGCCCTGTGTCTAGCTTCTGTTGCAAAAATAAAATCTGTTATTGAGCCAGAAAAGGTAGAAAATTGTTTCTAGAGCCGATTGTGATTCCGTAAACCATATACGAGCTCTTACTGTTCAGAAAACATTAAGCTTGAATCTGGAAGCAATCTCATTTTATATGTATGTTTTTGCAATTGCTCTATTTGCAACACATCTACTTTATCTTTGCTTTTTTTTTTTTTTTTTTTTTTTACCCCAAAACAGTCCGTTTTATTTCATATCTTGTGAGGTACAATAACACGTTTATGAGGTTTTGCACAAATACCAGTTTATTTTTTAAAAAATGTATTTAATACGGTAGTGCAATAGATTAGTTTACTGCACACAAAGATTGCAAGCCACAAAACGTAGTTGCTGATGTAGCTTCCTCTTCATAGAATGCATTATCCAAACATAATCATGGAAAGTTGAGTGAAAGAAAAAAAGTATAGTAGGGAAAGGCCCAAGAAATACAGCCTTGAGAAGATTTTGAAGCAAAGTCTATTGAACAGTTTGATGGAGGTTTATGCAGTGTGGACTGTGGCTGCAGTCAGTCCTTAAAAAGCCTTTTCACATAGATGTATCCAGAACATGGGCTACTGCTACGCATTAAGCTACTCTTTAACCAGACACAATGTCAGTAGCAACTTTCCTAGGCTTAAGATAAAAAAAAGACCTATTTGTAGATGAATGTGTGTTTTGTATTTCATTTTTGAATCATGTGTCTGAGTCTGGAGAAAGATTGCAGAGACCAAACATAAGTTCACTAAGTTAATTTTCCACAGTGAAGTAGGATTTTAGGAACTGTGTCTTCTGCTGGTTTAGGTTCAATGTATTTATATAACTCTAATCTAAAATTCTGATTTTCCAAGAAATGCAATAGAAGACTTTAAGTACCTACTACAGTCATCAAAATAAACAGAAATAGAAACGTCAAATATATTACTCTGTACCTAATGCATCCATGTAGCATATTAGTTACACTGTTAAGTTTAATTACTGAATACATTTTCTTTGTTATTTTTTATTGAGACACACCTTGTCTACAACCTTTTCAAAATGTCTGCCTTTTCAGGTTGTTCCATCAAAAAAACTAGAATATATGGCGATATTGAAAGCATCATTAAGGATTCTCCAAAGTAATAATCCACATAGCCAAACACACTTCTAAAGCTATGGTAACCCGTTTAAAGTAAAACAAATAACCTACAAAAGGACATTTAATGTCTCCATTTGGAGGGTTTATAGAGAAGCAGACGGCTGTCAGACCACACGCAGAGATGAAAACAACTATTAGGCAATATTGTGCCTAATAGTTGGCATAATATGCCAACTACAGTATATTATAATAATATTATTATATTATATAATATATTATATAATATGCTAACATCCAACTGGTCTACTGGATGTTTATTGGCATAGTTTATGTTCAAAAGTTTAGATTAAAGGAATGCACTCCTTTTTTAATTCATTATTATAGCCTATTTTATGATTTTATGCTTTGATTATTTTAGAGTGTAAATGATTGTTTTAATGAGAACAAACCTAAACGTTTCCAATGTTCATATATATATATGTATAAATTGAATTTGTTGAGGCAAGTATTTATTCTATTTACAAAGATAGGTTTATTGTACATAAAATTCATTTATTTCAAGTTATTAAAATCCTCAAACTTTTGCTTGTTAGTCACATAACTTTTGTTAATTTGATACAGAGGGCTCCAGCATCACTCAAAGAGGCTTCTCTGACAGATTTCCTTTTGTTGTAAATAAGAAAAAATCTTTCTCACTTGAAGATAAAGGAGTACGACCTGTTCTTACAAATGTAAATATTTTCACCACAGTTTTGCTGGCTTAATATTACAATTAGCTGCTTTTGAAGTATTCACTTCTATTGCATCTAATATTTTAATTGTTAAGTAGTTTACCAATTACAAATTTAGCTTTGTATTTCCCAATTAGGACTGCACAGTGGCGCAGTAGGTAGCACTGTTGCCTCACAGCAAAAAGGTCCTGGGTTTGATTCAAGCCTGGGGTCTTTCTGCATGGAGTTATATCGATTAAATATCAATAATAAAACAATTAAGTATTTTTATTTCACTTAATGTGATTTCATTTTAACCGTGCAGTTAATTTTTTGGAAAAGTAAATATCTGAAACAGCCTTTTAACTTGCCTTTAAAGTGACCCCCACTTGGTATAGGACGACCCACTGTGGGGTCCCGACCCCAACATTAGGAACCACCTGTTTATTCAGCTCCATCAGTCTGTCTGTTTCAGGTTTCCGACACGTTCAGCTGCGCTCCCCTCTCTGTGGTGGTATAGTCCACAGAAGAAGGTCTAGCTGCGCTCAGCCTCCCTGCCATTCACTTACAGGCGCTTCCAGATATACACCGACCCTCCACGGCTTGAAGGCTTTGATTTTATTTACCGTCTCATCGTCGGCTCCGACCGCTCCACGTCCCCGCGGGCTGTAATGGAGGGAGTCAGCAGCAACAGGAGCATGTCTTACAGTAGATGGAGTTATGACAGGTAAGCGGCATCTTTTATTATTGGTTTGGGCTGTCTACGCTTTTAAAGCCGTTGTCAGGTCTGGTGCGTTTCGCTTTCATGGTCCAGGAAGGCCGACTCTTCTTCTTCTTCTTCTTTTTTTTTTTTTTTTTTTTAAAGATGAAGCTACATTTCTTAGTGGGAATTCCTCCCCCCAGTATTTACTAGTGGGCTGGGAAATGGGAGGTTTCAGCATCACATCGTATCGCTGGTAAATGAAAGGCTCAGGGTCTGCATGTGTGTTATTTGAGAACTGACAGATCTCCATTCCCAACCTACAATATATATATATCTATCTATCTATCTATCTATCTATCTATCTATCTATCTATCTATCTATCTATCTATCTATCTATCTATCTATCTATCTATCTATCTATCTATCTATCTATCTATCTATTAGAAAGTTCTCAGAACATCTACAGACGTTAATAATACTTGATTTGTCAATAATATAAAATGCAACTGCTTATGATAAATTAAATGCGAATTTAAAAGCAATGTTCATTTTGTATGCATAGTGTCAGCCAAACCTTGGCAGTCAGCCAGTTGATTGTGTCTGTGACTTCAGCTTCTCGACTAGGGAAGGCTACACATTCAAGTGAAGGTTGATTGCTCTGAGTTCACTCAGCGGCTAATGGCACATTTCTTTAAACATTTTTTTAAAGAAGGGAACGCTCCTCGCCTTTCATTGACTTAGGCAGGAGTCCCGATTGATGGATGCTGTAAAATGTAGCTGCAGTTCCATTGATTATTAGAGCAGAAGATTTTACCTTGGCAATGTTAAATATACTTTGGCTTAGTCAGTCTAATTGATATTCTGACTATATTCTTGGGCATCACAAAGAGTTTTGCCTGAGCCACTGTCTTTCAGATATTTGTTGATCAATTTCCACATTATTGATGTTTAATGTTTTGTTTTACTCACATCCAGGAAACTGATTTTACAATATCACCTTTTTTATTCAGTAAACTAAAACTATCAAGATAAAATCCAAATGTCTGCCCCTCTGCCTGAGATAACTTGAGTGGGCTGTTTCTTCTGACAATTTATCAGTCTGTGACACTGGTCACAAGTTTGCCCTACTCTTTCTTCAGTGTAACAGCAACTCAATGAGGTCAGGATTTGGGGATTGACTCAATATCAGGACTTTTCATGTCTTAATTCTTGGCTTGTCCTTTGTGGATTTTCTGGTAAAAAAAATCATTGCAATGTTGCACGGTCCAGGTCTGCTTTCGCTGTACTTTATTTTTAAAAAAAAAATATATATATATATATTTTAAAATTAAAAATAAAGTACAACTTTATTTTTTATAAAGTTGTACCTGCCCAGAACCTGCTCAGCGGAAAATCATCATGCACAAGATCCGGCCTCACATTGCCACTTTGCACAAGTACACATACGGGAAGCACATTGTGGCTAAACTAGAAAAGTACTAGAAAAGTATTTTATTAAAATAGAGTACAGCTTTATTTTAGAAAGCAGGCAGATTGTCTAATTTTCTCAACCGCTCTCTGACAAAATAAAAATAATTGTAAAATTCATAGTATTTGGAGTTATGACAGGTAAGCGGCATCTTTTATTATTGGTTTGGGCTTATAAACCAATAATGAATTGGGCCCAACTGGCCAGGATCCGCTGTAGCAAAGCATCCCCAAACCATGACACTTCCAGATCTAAGCTTCACAGTTGGTATGAGGTTCTTCTTATGGAATGTTTTTTTTATCATTTATTTTCAATTATTTTTATTATTTTTAAAATTAAGTTAAGATTCATCTTTTCAAAGGACTGTATTCCAAAAGTCTTCATCTTTGAGAGAAAATATTTCCATGGAAAAGTAAACTTTGTTTTGCAGTGGTTTTTTTTTTTTTTTTGATTGAGAAGTACTTTTATATTAACAGCAGCAGAAGTCAGCTGTAGGTCTGATGATTTTAGGCTTTTTACAGACTTATTTTGATATTTTCCTGCCTGCTTTCTGTGTGAACTTGCTTGGACTGCTTTACATGAGCATGCTCACAGTTGATTTAAATGTCCTCCACTTAAAGACTTTCTTAGGTTGATTTCAAATTCATCTTTAAGCCCTACTGTGACTATTACTGTGCCTTGCTGCTGGATTTTGTAGTCTTTGTGTTTCATGTTGAAGCCTTTTCTTCTGCCAGCAGCATGTACAAATACACTGTGTCCTGGCACCTACTCAGCAAACACTGTATCCCAGAGATGAAGGTCAAGGTGGCCTGACAAAATGCAGTTCAGAGCCTTCAGATCTTTACATTTTAATTCTTTTAAACAAAAATAGAGATTAGCTCGAAATTATTGTCTAGGCTTTGTTTTCAACTTTAAACACATGTTAATTACGTTAGGAAAGACAAGAATTGGAGGTTAGGCCTTTTATACCTTTATTTTGGTATTTAAGAAACAGATGGATGAACATGGTGTAGCCCTAAATCTGCAGTGTGTAATTTGTATAAAAAATAGTTTTTTACGTATTTGTTGAAACTGTCACTGTCATGATAGTACTGTATGAGATGGATTAGCTATAAAAAAATCAAGCTCCTCTGCCTTCCTCCACTAGAGACAACCAAAAAGAGTCAGGAGGAGGCCTTAGTTCTCATCACCCCCCAACACCCAGGCTAGTTAGCATGGCCTACGATGATGGCAGAACGGTAAATTGTTTCTCCGCCATTAGCGCACTGAGCAACGCTAGGACGCTCCCTCTGGCTCTGATTGGTTGTTTTTGACTGGGAGTGGTTCATTTCTTCAGACAACAATAGTAGCACACGGAGAAGATGGAGAAGCTTGATCTTTTCACTGGTTATCTGTTTCATCCATCCATCCGTCCGTCCGTCCGTCCTTCCATCCATCCATCCATCCATCCATCCATCCATCCATTCAGAATCAAAAACAGACAATTTTTTTCCAGTGTCCTAATATTTTTGTGTAAATAGCCATTGGACATTGTGTGGGAGGGCCATTAGTCAGTGTTTGGTTTTCTTTCAATTTATTTATTTATTTATTTATTTTCTCACTGTTAGACCCGTGTTTTCTTTGTAACATTTTCTTTATTTGTGCGTCTTCCAGATAAATATTTTGTTGTTCTGCAGGTGCTTGAATTTGATTTTGATCCGATGCAGAACTTTGAATTAGTTTAAAGATCAATAAAATGCTTATCAAACATGAACCCACTGTCCATCTGGGCCACTGTGGAGGCTGTTTCTGAATATGAGTCACAGAAAAATGATGGTGTAATAAAACTTTGTAGAGCTGTTTGAAACAAAGTGGTTCACCAAGAAGTACACTCAAACTGAAAAACAGAAAAAAATCCCCAAAAAGCGCAATGTTTAAGTCTTCACTTGTTCACTCCATTGTGGACTCTAAGGCAGTGGTTTCCGAACCTGGTCCTTAAGTAGTCCTGTTCTGCTGGTTTTGAGGTATCTCCTTGCTTTAAAGCACCTGGCTTAAACGAATGAGTGATTAACAGGCTTCTGTAGCATTTGGTGGCTGCAGAGGAGGTCATGCAGTCATTTGAATCAGGTGTGCTGGAACAGAGTCATATCTAAACCATAGCTTTATGACCATCTATGATCTTCTGCTTATTTTATGCTAGGATATTTGCTGGGATATTTTGTGGGATGTTGTATTTCAGCATAAACAAATACAGCATAAATCAGGCATACACACTCTGCATCTCTTTAATAGACTTGGCTGGACTCTTACTTTCCCTGATGCCCATGCCTGCCAAAGGAACTATTTTATGGTGGCACATAGGTTATAGTTGCCAAAAGTAGTCCTTCAGCAACACTAAAGAATATGTTGTTGAATGATTATCTGCCTAGGTAAAAATATATCAACATGAAACAATAAAATATGTTTTTTCTTACGTTTGGAGCAATACAAAATTTTAATTGGCACTTCAAGAAGTTCCCGTGGAAACTAGTTGTGCTAGAGTGCTACTGTCAACTTGTACATAAACTAAAATTGGACTATCATTTTGATTGATCACTATGATTGCTTCTCTGTTAAATGTTTACTTTCAAGGCTGGTAGGATAATATAGACTTTTTCTGCTGTATTTTTAAACTGTTGATTTAAGGCACCATATGATTAGTGTAAGTGGAGAACATGTAGCACTGGATCCCACCACTTCCGTCACCCTCAAGCATATGCTAACTTTTTTTTATAACCACCCAAAGCAAACATTTTACTGTGTGGAAATCTTCAGAGAGTAATTTAGACTAAAAATGTGAGTAAAATATTAATTGGTCATATTTATTCCATACAACTTTAATAAATAAACACTGATAAATTCCCTGTCATTCGTAGCCTGGTAAAAACCAGCCCCTTATTCTACACTTTGCTTTTGTACAGGGGGTATGGGCTCTCAATTATTGAGAAACGATTGCTTTCAGGAGACATGGACTGTGTTGAGGTTTGAAATTCTACCCAGTTGTTAACATTTGTCCTTGTCGTAATGCGCCAGTTTGACGCTATGAATCTTATCTGGACGTTGCCTGCACTGTAAGCAACCATCCTCCACTAACGAGAGAAATACTGAGCCGAATGAGGCGGCTGTTAATTTTAATTTGATATTTGGAAGCGTGGTCAACACAGACTGAATGACTTCATTGACTTTGTTCACTTCATCTGTTGCCATTGCTAAAACTACAGGCAATTATGAAACAGCACAGAAAATTAATGTAAATATTTACAACTTCACCTTGTGTTCACTGATTGACCTGGTTGGAACTCTACCAGAGGTATTCAAGTCAGCGGGATAAAGCCCAGGTTGAACTGTGAAGCAAGATTAGAATTGAGCGAAATTGCGTAGAAAGGCAATGGCTGGGCTATGTCATTCTCATATGAAAAGAAATATTTGGTCAAAGCTTTGTATTTTACCTTAGACTCTTTCTAATATATTTTATCCTCAGACTTGTTTGTTTACTACATTTGATGAAAACTGCTTTGCTTTAGTGCAGTGCGTATGCTAGCGGGTTTGTACTGTGGTTGCTACAGCCTGGCCCAGAAAAGTAGTTAAAGTAACAGCTATGTCCAGACGGGGTGAGTGTGAGAGTGTTCACTCTGCCTGCAGTGGAATCTGTTCCATGAGTCTGTTAGATATTGGACAATTTGACTCCATGAGATGGTGGACAAACATACCCTTGCATAGTTTTTGCTACTGGATATATAGATTTGACTCACAAGCAACAGAACGCTCAGTCAACACAACAGAAATAAATATTTTCATCCTGTTTCTGAGCATGTAGAGATATTTTGTTCACCTTCTTACATGAGTCTAGTGAATATGTCTGTTGGTATTAACAGTATAGTTGCTATGGTATGTTAATGTAATGTTTCACTGGTGCTAACAGCTTATCTTTATTAAAAGAGGTTAAAATTAATTGCCTTTCTTTCCTGATAAAGGAATCTTTGCAGCATCGTTCTTCAATCCTTTAATTCTGCGGATCAACAAGTCCCCAGTGAAACTGCATTTATTGTTCAGTCCATTGCTTAGTCACCCTCAACTTCTAATAATCAGACAGTGCCAAAAGATTTTATTTTTCTCCCTTCTGCAGTACACTGAAATATTTTAGATGCGAATATCAACCAGGCCATTAGAAAGCTCTCAAGCATCCCTAAGTAACACTGTTTTTTTTTCTGGTTCTTAAGAGTCAGAGATGATGATTTCTGCACTGTAAGAGTGTGCTGTTGAAGGATGTGGAGGTGTTTGATTTGTGGGCTTTTGGGATTTATTCCTACCTTCTACTGCATAAAACAGATACCAGTGTTTTTTTTTTTTCCTAATTTCAATTCATTGCTTTAATTTCTAGCTGTTTATGCAAGAATACAAATTTCTAAACATTTACTAGAAATAGTCCTGTGCTAGTGAGATTCAGCAGGTTTATCTTTTTACCTCAAATGTAAAAAATGTGCTTTTAAACTAGGTGTAATGGAAAACCTCAAATACGTATATATACGTAAATTTCCTTCTAAAACTAATCATTGTCAAGTTAACTTTTTTAACAATTGTTCTATATTTAAACTTGAAAAGGCAGTGTCAACAAAAAAAAAAAGGATTGCCTCCGTTCATAAATCACAATCACTGTTAAGTGGTATTACTGCATTTTCAGCCCTGCCACTTTGATGCTGTTAGTTTCCAACAGAAAAGGTTGTTGGTTCTCTTTCACATCAAAGTGGATTAGTTCTGAGTTGCCCTTTGAGCAGCAGGTGTGCTTTTAGAGCAGGAATCTGGGGAGACATGGTAATCCAGCTGTGTTCGGAAACATGGCTGATCTGAGAAAGAAACAACACAAACACAGAAAACAATAGAAATAATAAAAAATTGTAATATTGGTTTAAGTTTGAAGTACAAATTCTTGGATCAGCAGGACATCTTTACCTAAACAAGTGATAAATTTTAAATTTGATGGATATACAGTACAGTGGAATGATGTTTAACCAGTAGTTATATTTGTTTTCCAGACAAGTGTTTTCAGTTATTCTCAGTATTTTTTTTATTTGCTTAATTATATGTCTTTCTCATTGTCTAAATTATAGGTTTACAATTATTGGTTTGTCCCTTTTTCCTTAACGTGGAATCAGAAATAGACAATAAAGGCAGGTTTTCTTGCTAAGCTGCTCCCATCAGCAGGATTAGGCGAGTGTTCAGGCATATCCATGTCCATATACCACATTTTTTCCTGTGCAGGATGTAGCCTACACCTGGCTACAGGCCGAACGACCGCTGGAGATAGACAGCATATCAAGTGACCCTCCACATTTACCCTCCGACATTCTGCAAACTGCAGGATGTACCGTAATCTAAAAGCAAATTAATTTAAACAGATCTTTATTCACTTAGTTTGGATCTGTTGATTGTTGCACAGTGGTAGGGACTGTGATTGACAGAGGCAGGCAGTTTAAGTAACTGCAGCATTTATCCCATTATAGGTGAACACAAAATTCTTATGCAATATTCTTTCACAGTCATCTTTAAAACACTTAGTGTATACCGATAGTATCCATCCATCCATAATTTATATCCACTTATCCTTGCAGGTAACGGGGGGGGGGTCTTTATCTACTGGTTATTCTGGACAGGTCGACAAAACAGAGAAGTACATGCAATATGAAATGTTTACACCCGCCAACATAGTTTTATCCTCTCTTAGGGGAGACCTTTAATTAATTTTCAGGGTCAACCATTATATTCCTCTTTGATAAAATCTTTACTCTGTTTAGGAATATTTGCTGATAAAATCTTTAATTAAGTAAATTAAATATACATCTGCTCTTTTCTTCAGTTAATTATCCACAGGATAGGCAGACTGAGCAGTTCTCTGCATGTCTTATTTCCATCTCCCAGCATTAAACAGACATATTATTAAGTGTTTTCTAGACAAATAGTGGTGTTTTTATAGCACAATCAAGAAACTGTTGCCTTCAGTTATTATAAAAATGCTGCATATATCCAAAATGACTTAAAAGAAATTTGACTTTGCAATTTGATGACTTGAAATTGGCCTCTGTCTCTTTAAGAAGCTCCAACTCTTTCAATTAAATCGCTCCTCCTTTTACAAATAGTTCTTAGGAGTGTCGGACTGTGAAGTCATTTGAATGATGAGCTTAGCAGACTCGCATGGCATTATGGAGCAGGAGGTTCAAAGTGGTTCTTTGGGTAAACAAACATTGAACTATTTATTTACTTGTTTATTCATTTCCTTTATTTAACCAGGTAAAACACCATTGAGATCCAGATCTCATTTTCAAGAGGGACCTGGGCAGAACTCTGCAACACAGCAACAACCTGGTACACAAAAGTAAAACAAATTAAAACATATGCACAAGTTTAAAACAAATTACAAAATAGCTTAAAAGCAATGGCACTGATTAATAGGATCAAGTTGCATGTTTTTAGTAATAATTTAGGCACCCCCTAACGACTGCCACAAGAGATTTAAGGATTCCTCAAACATTCTTGAAAGAATCAAAGTAACATTCCAGCTATGTCATTATGAGGAAATGACATGATGATTAAAATCTCAAAGTTGATTTTACATAAGTTTTAGAGCAGGAGCCTTAGATTAATGTCCGAAGTCAGCATGGTGAACAAACTGAGAGGGGAAGCTTAGGCTTATATAGAACCTCACACAGCTGAACTGTGCCTCTGTTGCTTGCACACACACACACAGACTTATCAAAGAATATCTCAGTGAACTCTCCAAAGCTCAACCCCTAAAAATCCATTATATCCATTAAAAATGTCTTCTTTAATCACTGGGTCAGAATAAAAACGATTGTGCTGTGGATTTCTGAGGAAATGTGCATGTTTTTTTTTGTTTTCGTTTTTTTTTTTTTTTTTTTTAGAAAAGGCTTAGATATAAAAAATACATTATTTCCACTCCCTTTCACTGTTCTTTTATGAAGCTCCTTCCCTGCATAAACCTTTGTACTTCTGGTGGACATGTGTGTGATCTGCCTCTATAGCTGTTGCTATGGTGAGGCAATGTGGCATAAATTGTGAAGTGATACTACATTTTTGCAAAAAGCCTGTAGAAAAACAATAGCAAACTTTGCTTTTCCCCCTCTACCAGTCATGATGGTGTGAATCTGATAAAACATTAAGACCATGATGGACTGATATCTGTGACGTGTTTGTGAGGTGATCCTTCAAGCATTTATGTCTTACATGATCTTACAGTGTGATACTTGTTACTTTGAAGGTTTTTTGATATTTAACAAGTATCAGTTCTTTATGATTTCTCAAAAAGCAGTGTGTCACATCTGCCATCCATTGCACCATTTCTTTTGGCTGGATTTATGTAACATTTTGAAGTATTCGGGATGAACTTCTTCCCTACTGCATAGAGCTAAAAAATGCATACAAATTGTCTTCTATTTGAACTAGAAAACAATATTTTGATCTCCTGTATAAGTCTAGGATTCACTCAGAGGAAGGTTTTAAGCCTTATCATTAATGGGATGCCCACATGCATGATTGTTTGTACATCAATGGACACCTCCAGGACACATGTTACTCTGATGGCACACACACACACACACACACACACACACACACACACACACACACACACACACACACACACACACACACACATTTAAAAAGCAAATAATGAATATGATGAAAGCCTGTTAATAGGATTTTCAGTGCCACAATTGAACAAAGCAGTGGAGCTTTAACTTCTTGTGTTATTAGAACCACAGTACTCCTATTATACTGTCCTATTATGCTGTTCTCTCTAAAATTAAAGAGATCTTTGGAAATGAGCGCAATATTAAAAAACAAAATCTGACTCATGACAGCACTTTGCAGATGCTAATCTCCTACATCTTTTTTTCCCTCAGTTCCAGGCAAATGTTTGCTGTGAAATGCTCCCATTTCAAACTGCTGCTGTGAGTTATTTGGCAGGGAATATAAATGCTATGCTGTCTTACAGCGCAGCCATGTGTCCATGATCAGTCACTACAATTGTTTCTATTAGAGCTCAATAGCACCTCCATCAGGTTAAGAAAATTGTTATTTTGTTGCTCCTCATTGCTGCATGATAGTGATGCGCCCTGCAGGCAAAGCAAAATGTTAATTAATCATACTTGTGGCAACTGACAGTGCAGTAATGCATGTTTGTTTGCGTGTTTTTATCTTCCCCACCGGCAAATGTTATGGATAAATGGCCGACTGGTGAGCTTTTAAATGATGTTCAATGTCAGCTGTTGCCATGAGAGCGAACCTGCAGATGAGGCAGTGTGACTTACAGGGAGAAACGTCAGCCTCCTCACAGAGAGGCTGAGTTCAGAAGTGACGTGAACAACACTCACTCACGCTCCAACCACATCTATCTCACACGCTCTATCTATTTGCTTATCCATTTGGATCTAACACATTCATCAGCTCTGCTTGCTCACAAAAATGTCAAAAATGATATTAATAGTGTTTTTTTTTTTTTTTTTTTTTAAGGATAGGGTCTTCCCAAGGAATCTGATTGTTGTTTTGATTGGTGTTTTAATGGCCCCTGGCATTTATAAGAGGTTGTGAGAGTCACAAGCATGACATCTCTACCACGACAATCCGTTTTTTAGTCATTGCTTTCTGCTGATTGCCAAATGTAAATTTGGCAATATATTTATTATTTATAATAACATATATTTATTATTTGCCAGCAGGTGTATATACAACAAACATTATAGAAAGGTTTATGTAGTTATAAGGAGGTTTCCAGTTTAATGATGATGTTTGTGTGTGGGACTGCCAGTAATAATATAAGATGAAAAACGACCAAGAAAAATATGAGCAGAAAGAGTGAGTCACATGTATATACTCCTCTAAAGATAGATGCAAGACTCACTGTACAGCATCAGCCAAGGCGACGCTGTCATTTAACGTCTTTCTCTGCTGTCTTTTTGTGAGTGAGGTGCTAGGGATGTTCGTCGTGCGTCAGTCTGTGTGGGATATAGTTGTATCCTTTGAACCAGTAAAATCAGATAATGCATTCTTTGTGCTGAAGAAAAATCCGACTGAGGGTTGTTCTCCTTGTTGAACAAAAAGACATATAATTAGTCCCAGCAATTGAGAGAGTTTAAAACCTTTATTACAAGTTTTAAGCAATAATTTGTCTGTCTAGATCAGGACCAATCTGTATAAACAAAGAGATACTTTTAAAGATGATTCATCGTTCCACAGAGGATTTTGTGCCTCTGGTTAGACTAAGATGTTTGGTATGTCGCCTCGGTCTGTTGCCCCTGGATACGAGTGGTTTCTAAATGTGAACAGCGTTTTAACAACGCCCAAGATATATAGTTGTTCTGGCTGTCGCACAGAGGTATTGATTTCAGTGTCTGAGTCTTCTTAATGCAGTGTTACGTAATGTTTAGCAAATATCATGTTACGTTTGCTGAGGAGATTATATGGTTGGGTTTGTTTGTCTGTTTATTAGCTGGATTACTGAAAGGACAGATGAAGATAAAAATAAAACCATAGTTAGAGTTTAAGTTTAAAGTTATTCCCTTTTATTTTAGATTTGGATTTAGAAGATTTTATAGTTGGTCTTGAACATCTTTCAAACATCTTTAGTGCGATTGCTTTTTATTATGCTACAATAATTTTCTATTCAAGAATTTCAAAATATAAAGAATATCATAACTTTCTGCTGTTCTACGCTTCACAGAGCAACATCAGAGGAATATCAAACTAACAGATGTTAGCAAATTAATCAGTTGTAGATATCCTGTTCATAACTTGCAACTGTTTAAATCAAAATCTACATGTTTGCTACAAAGCAGAAATTTTGAGTAAGATATATTACATAGATATTCATTGCATATTCAGTTTTTCTAGTAATAATAAATATTTTGCCAGTGATCACAATTTTTGAAGGTGTGTGACAAGGTTTTACAGAGTTCAGTCATTTTTGGTGCTCCTAACACTACAGTGTTTTTTTTTTTCTTTTATTACACTATTTAGACAAAACCTATCAACAACATGCTGTCTTCAGTGATAGGCTTCTTACTTACTTTTCGGCTTGTTTTGCATTAGACATAATTGGGACATCCATAGCTCACATTTGTCTTGTATTTCATTTATCTTACTTTTAGTTCTTCCTTTGCAAAAGGTAACACCTGCAGAAGTCTTTTTAGAAAGATTCAAGCATGTGCTTGTTCTGTGCTATTTAATAAGAAAGCTATATACTGAATGTAGCTTCATGTAGACATAAAGCTGCATTATTGAATGGGGAAATAGAGAGGAACTTTGGTGTGTTGAAGCAGTCCATCTGGTTGCCTCAGCGGGATTCTGGGAAACACTTTTATCCAGCGTGACATTTTCTAACCCAAATCATGTTTTATGCATACCCTCAGATGGCCACTGTGCAGTGTCATGCAGGGATTTATGTTGATACAAGAACCATGAGAGTGTATTTGTATTTGCATGCGTTTGTAGATGTGAGGCAGCAAGTCAGTCACTTTCTGAAGTTTGTTTTCCAGCAATGCATTCAAACATAATTACATTTAAAGTGCGCAATTGTCTGCAAAATGTCTAATTAGAATAACGAAAGAGAAAATGTGATTTAACATTTAATTAAAATACAGAATTGTGAGGTAATTCTTTCCCTTTTCTTTTCAAGAACAAATCCACACCCTTTTCTATCACTGAAGCTGTAAGATTTAATTTTCACTTCTAACCCTGAACACTGTGTTTCTATTTGCCTCTGGAATTTACAGCTCTGTTTAAAATAAAGATGCCCCCGCATTCTTCAAACTGTACCGGGGATTTAGTTTTTACATCATACAGTTGAAATCAAACATTTACATATACTGCATTAAAAAGACACTTGACCTTTTCTATGTCAGGCAGTGAGGAAAGAAGGCAGTGCATCTTTTTTATACAATGTATATGGACATCAGGCCAACTTAATTTGATGTAGACTAATTGTGACTAAACTTTCTCGAGTAGACTGACAAAGCTTGGTTGCACTGTCTTATCACAGTTTTCCAGGTTTCTGTTAATTTTCCAAGGATAGGAGGGAACAAAAGCTTCTTTTCCTTTTGCAGTTCTTTTTTTATCCGTTTTCTTCAGTGAGCGCTCCAATGACATATGTTTGCGCATTGTATTTTTCATCTGCCAATCATGTACTCAAGTGAAAATCCTTGAAGGCTTTTGTACAGGAAATTCTTTAAAGTCAAATATGTTTTCTTCAGTTAGCTTGTGGGGAATATTTTAGTCTATATAATTTGTTGTAATTCAATAAACTTGATAAAACCATTTTTGCTTGCAATTTACATAGTTATTTCTTGTAAACTGTTATATATAACAATTTCTGGAACTGGGTATTTGGTGAAAAGAAGAGGGCACACAGAAACCTCTTACTTCTGTGCAACATTAAGTTGCACTTATTCACAAGATGTTGCACCATCTGATTTCCACTGTGGGCAACTCCCCCTTCTGTTGCTCAGCTGTTTTATGTCTGTGCATAATTTAACAGGTGAGCCTTATTAAATGCCATCCATCTTCTAAGTCCTGATGCATGCAGGCTTCTCTTTACTTCCACTAACCTGATCCCTTGGCTTTCCTCCAGGCTGAAGGGTAGCAGCTCTTGTGAGTGATGTGACGTAATGAGGATCCAGTCTGTGACTCACTCTTTCAGTCCTAATAGGCTCACCCAAAACCTTGTTGTTTAGACCTAAACATATATTCTTTTTTTTCCACATATACTTATTATTTCCCAGCAGTTGTATATACGACAAACATTATAGAATGACAAAAAGCACAAAAGGGCATTGATCTACAAAATAATTAACCAGATAATAGAATGAGTAACAGCGATAGAAATCAAACAAAAAGGACAAACAAACAATTAGGAATACATTAAAAGCGATATGTTCAAAACAAAACACAGTCAATTGGTGTCACAACAAAGATTTAATTGAATAATATGTAAATTAGGATATACTTTTTTTCTTTTATTCTTGGGAGTTATTTTCTAATTTTAATTCTTTTTCTGTTCTCTAGTTAATTAATCTAGCATTACAGATATTTTAGGAAAAAGTGGGGAAGGCAGGGAAAAAAAGAAACATATATTCAATAATCCAGATAAACTGGAGAAAGGCATATTTCCTCTGACTAGGTTTGAAATGGCAAATATATAAATAATCCTGTAAACTATTCCACAATTACCTATGGATAAATATAAGTAATTGCGTTCTATCGTGTGAAACAGAAATATATTAGCAAAGAAAATATATCAGACGTTTATGCAATACTTTCTTTATATTAGACTATGTAAATTAATCTGTGAAAGCAGTAGCGATCAGTAGTTCCAGGCTTTGTGAAGGTTTAGAAACATTCGTTTCTCCTTGTTACAATGTCATTTTAGTACATAACCATTTTCAGAGAGAGTTTTTTTTTCGTCTTTTTCTTAACCCATTAATGTCTGAGATGTGACTCAGTAGTGAATCTTATCCTGAAAAAGTCTGCTAAACTTAAGAGCTAAACCAGGATTCTCTACACATAAGAGGCAATATTGAAAAAAGTATTTTCAGAAAGAAAAAAATTTGTTCATGCCAACTTGGCCTTATGTGAAAAAGAAATAGCTCTTAAAACTAACAAATGCTTGGGTTACATTGGCAGCAACAACTGCCATCAAACAACTGTATTAACTACAGTTTATTTTATATGAGTCGGGAATTTTACTGTACCATTTCCAATCCCTTACTTATTTTTCTTCAGACATTCTGATCTTGTGGATGTACTTTGGATCTTCATAATGGTAGATGCCATTTTGAGTTCTTTTGTGACCTCCTTGCTTAGTTGTTGAATAACATTTGGAGTAATTGTGATATGTCTGACATTCTTGGGAAGGATCTCCAAGGTTCCATGTTCTCTTCATTTGTAAATAATTACCGTACTCATACTATGGTTCACTGGAATCCCAAAGCCTTAAAAATTGCTTAGTAACCATTTCCAAAACAATAGTTGTGTATTCCTCATTTTTAAATTTATGTATGTCAATGCATAGGTCGTTGCTTTTTTAGATCTTTTACTACTACTCTATGTATGTCATCTCAACACTCTTGAGTGGGTTAAGCTTCAGGTGGTTCTGACCTCTGTAGCCGACCAGCTCATCACCCTCCAGCCTGTACGCAGGCTCATCACTGTCTCGGACCAGACCAACAACAGTGGTGTCATCTGCAGGATTTAGAAATTTTACAAATGCGTCCCCCCAGGTTCAATGATTTGTGAGAGAATAGCAGCTGGGAGATAACACACCCCAAGGGGGTGATGGCGCTGATGGTCCTTGTGGAGGACCAGATGCTCAACAGCTGGACCTGCTGTTGCTTTTCAGTCAGAAGGCTGGTGATCCACTGACAGATGATGGTGAACACAGTTTGCTATGTTAGCTTTTGTTGGAGGATGCCTGAGTTGATGGTGTTTAAAGCCATAGACTGGATCCTTGCAAAGTATAACTTGTAAACTAAAAAGTACAGAGAACAACTACCATCCATATTTTACTAGGAATACAAAATGTTCTGAATGCTGGAAACAGGCTTTCTGTTTTTAACAGCTTGTGAATATGTAGCCATAGCAGAGGTTTTTTTCCCCATTGATTTTAGTGGATAAAATTTACTTATTAGCACTAAAAGAGTCCCTCATCAGCTGGTACATCTGCTGTTTCACTCATGAGGTTGTTGTATTATTAACGCTGTGTGCTTTGCAGCTGTGTTTCAATCATTCTGTCTGAGACAGGCAGACATAAGCCAGATATCCATTTTGACATCAGTGTGTCTTTTATGCCGGGTCCATTATTATAATTAATGGTCCTGCTGGCCTCTTGTTACCAAACAGTAAAATGCCTCTGGGAAAACAGGGGACAAATTGTGGGCCTGGAAAAATTTAATTTGTCAAGAGGATCTTATCGTTTTGTTGTTTCATGCTGGTTGCTAGCCCAGGGACAGAAGGGAAAGAAGAAAGAAAAGACGGGAGTCACTAAGTAAGTTAGCTGGTCTTCCACCCACTTACAATTCTCTCACGACTCCAGCCAAACTTCAAAGACTTTTCATCGGCAATAAATGGGGAGCTGAGCGTATACTGGTTCTCCAAACAAAGGGCTCAAGTTTTTATCTTCTTCTGTTTTTACATCAAAAGCTACTACAGACAAATGTAACACGAGCATACATGTTATTGGCAGCATATACAGTGGTATGAAAAAGCGTTTCCTCTTAATTTTATATTTATTTTTATGTTTACCACACTTCAGTGATTCAGAATATCAAACCAACTTAAATATTTGTCAAAGACAACACAAGTAAACATAAAATGCAGTTTTTAAATGAAGGTATGTATTATAAAGGGAGAAAAAAAATCCAAACCTACCTGGCACTGTGTGAAAAAGTGATTGCTGCCGGGCCTGTTAAAACATAACAGTGGTTTATCACACTTGAATTCACTGTCTCTAGTCACTCAGAGATAGTGATGTGATAATGGTCACACCTGTTCTGAAGATCCAATTTATAGTCACCAGTCTGAAGTATAGTTCAATACAAAATCTTAGATACCCCCCTAAGATGTAGCTCTAAAGTAATCTTTCAGTTTTACCAACCTTCTGACTGGAAGTAATATTACAATTTTGAAGTGACTTGGTCATTGTTTTGACTTGAATTTTTAAGATCAGTGTGAGGATGGACACCCTCAAAAACATTTAGCAAAGAAATATAATCAAAATATCAAGAGAAATAAGTCATGGAAAGATTTTTTCATGGTTAATTGTGAAGGGTAGGTCTGTGTAATTTTATCAATTCTACAATATTTATCGATTTTTTTTCCCTCAGAAAGTATCAATTTTTCATCCACGAGTATCGATACATTAAATCCTACTTTGAGTTTGATGTCAAATCCAAATGAATTAAATGACAGCTATCATACATGACATTTTTACCCAGTTGCACATGTGCATTAAAAATGACATGCAATGAAACAACCAGCTACAATTAATTAAATAATGAAATGAAATAGATAAATTACATTATTTAATGATAAGTGAGTGAGACAAAAAAGGTTCCTTTCCTGCATAATCAAATACACAAATCCACACAATTAACATTTAAACAAAGCAAATGTGTAACATATTTATAACAAAAACAGCATTTATTACACCAGTAATTCAATTAATTCAATCCAAGTCTATGGAACATTGGCAAAATGTCACCAAAATCACTCTGTCCCTCTAAAATCTTTCAGAAAATCTAAAAAATTCACAGAATTGTATTGTTTGCTGAATACTGTGATATACTGTATGTCATATCATGAGTAGAATATTGCATATCGTATTGTATCTTGAGATTAGTGTATTGCTTCAGCCTTAGTGACGAGTGTAAATGTTTTTTAACTTGCTATGCATGTTTTATATTTTTTAATCTCCCAAACAGCGGTCTGTGGATTAAAGGTATGAAACATAAGCAAATAGCTGGAGGATAAACTGGTTTAAATTTTTTGAAGAGCCACAAGATATTTCTTGAAAGCATGAGGAATTGAACATTGACTTTGACCGGAAATACACTGTTTGAGAATTTTAAAGGGTTGCAAGCAAACAAAAAAGAAGTTAAATTTCTAGTCTCATGTTGCCGCTACTTTCTGTGGTGGAGACCTGAGGATGCTTAACAGGATGAAGTGTATAAAAAATGGTTGAATTCTGAATACTCACTGGAGTGAATGAGACCTTTCACAATTAGTCTGTGAGCTCATTTCTCTTTACGCTGCCCTGCTTCTTGAACAGTTGGTTTTAAAAAAAATCTAATTTGAAATAGCCTCTTTTAAGGCCACACAATTTGAAAGTGCTTAATGTCCTTGTGCTGAACAAATTTATTGTTTTAATGCTTCTGCTTCACCTCCTCTATTTTAACCAAAAAGCCAGTCAAAAACTGTAACTTAAGTAAAAGAATGGAAAGCAAAAAACATGGAAAAATGACACCTTTCTGCAAGAAAGGGAGTCGACCATAGATATATAAACTTGACTGGATTAGTGACCATGTTACACCACCTCTGCTTGGTTTCCCTAACATTACCAGCTGTGGTTTTGATCTAAAAACATGCACAGTCATTGACCTTAAAATCTGCATCTCCCAAAGCTAAATTTTTTAGAGCTTTCTTGTAGAACATGCATAAAAAGCCAATGTTGTACCAAAATGTAATCCCCTTCAATATCTAATCCCCTTTTTCAGCCCTTGTATTAATGAAAACCTATTGCAATACATCAAAAATCATTCAGCTGTCTGCTTATGTTTTTGAGAAGACCACAGCTTTATCCAGTGTTGGTGATTGGCAGCCTTTTAGGTAAGACCCAATCAAACAGGCACAAGCTCTTTTGCCAGGAAAAAAATGAAATACAATAATAAAAAAAGGCCCCAAAACATTTATGTCACCGCTTACCAAAAAAACTTAACAAAAGAAATCTTATGACAATCTATATGAGTGAATAAGTGAATTTCAGCAGTAGTTTTTAAGAAAACTAAAAGCGAGGTTTTTCATCTTAATAGTTTACAAATCATAATTCACAGTATGTCTAATCATGCTGTGAATTGTGTTGGCTCTAATGTCAAGAAGGGATTTTAGTGTTTATGTTTTTTTATAATTTGAATAAAAGTAAATCTGTGTTCAGTGTATTATTATTAATTTGATGCTGCCCAGGCTCCTTGAACAACAGAGAAATAGCTCTTTAATATTGCATTGATTCATAAGTTTCAAGACACACATGAACTTTGGCATTATCAGTCATTTTCTTACATTGCACTGACTGCGCAAAGGAACATATACAAATAAGAAACAGAAAAAATTATAAGAGCACAACTGGCAGTAAGCTAACCTAACATAAAAACTGGTACTGGCTTTTCATCATTATGGTATAATATCAAAGGTTTTGTTATGTTGCCAAGGTTTCTTAGTTCTTTTTTCTTTCTTTTTTGGCAAATAAATGCACAATTTATGTCTTTTACCAGTTTCCAACATCACCAAGGATTTGTAAGTCTCATAAAGAGACATGTGGTAAATTATCTCTTATTTTACAGAAGAGAGTCTTCTGTGATAATCCCAGCAGCCTGGTTAAGGATTTGTGGGGCAAATTTGTGTAGTTTTAACACATTAGGATTTGGCTCTGGTTTAGGGCTCACCAGGCTTTCACAGCTATTTTATTTTCTTGCTGGTTTCATTTGGCACTCAACCTCTAGACTCAACAAGCGATGTTTGTTTTAAAGCATTGATAAATGACTGAAGAACAACTAAGGTTGCATTCCACATTAAGCATCATAGAGTGAACTTATCTTGATCTGCACTGTTCTGACCTTGGAAAAATTAATTTTGCAGTATAAAAAATAGCTCCGCTCTGTTAGGTGATTTGTGTTTGCTTCAGAAATATTTAATTGAACTCAGTAATCAGTGGAGTCATATGCTTATTTATGTAAGAGAGATCTTGCTGCTGGGTTTTTTAAGGATTTTTTTTTGACTAGAGAGAGATCAATACATGCAGCGAACACAGTCACAATGAGCTTGCTTACTTTACAGATCTGACATGAATTGACTCCTTGTAATCCAGCGTCGTTGCAGGGAAGCTGCTCTGTTTAACTGCCTATGGATGGACTCCTGAATAACCCAGAGAACACAGTAAGGAGTGTGTGTTTGTGTAGAGACAGTGAGGGGTGGCAGAGGGAGGGCGGAAGCAGATGTGTGCGGAGTGAGGTTCTGAGCTGTGGCACTATCACAGAGTGCCTTTGTCTGGCTGTGGAAAGTGCTGAATTAAAGGCTGTTGGCACTGGTCAGCACACTCATATGCTAATGTCTCTTTGCTGCGAATAAATAAATTATGGCCCAGAAAACACATCCCAGTCCCTGCTTCGCATGCCTTATGCAGCACAGATCGGAGGCAAGTAAGATGCAGACTGTAGAAAGAAAGGGTGGAGGGTAGCACGAGAATAAGTGGGTGGCACGGTACAGAAATAGCGTGGTGGGATTATCAAAGAAGCAAAGCAGAGGACAGTCTCTGCTCCCCGCGCCCCCTAAAGTCTTCACTTTCATTGCTGCTGCTGCAGGTGATGCTGTAAGACAGATAACGGGAGTCTGATCGGGGCAAACAGGCAGAGAGCTGGATTTGGATTGGGAATAAAGGAGGGGAGGAGGGGAGATTTAAAGGGAAAGGAGCAGAGGGAGATTCAGACTACAGAGTGAGAGTGAGGAAAGAGAGCCAGTGCAGAGAAAGAGAAGAGGCAGCGAATGGAAGAAGAGAAGAAGAGAGGCATTGACTGGAGGCATACGCATGGACGAGAAGAATTTATTTCAAGTGCTCGGCGTGCAGCCCTGAAGGGAAGCGTGTGGCCGTCAGAGTGGATTTTTTTTTAAATCATCCACTGCTCCACAGTTGCAGGAGAAGCAGAGATACAGAGACAGACAGGGAGCAGAGAGCTGAGCACAGAGGATGAACAGGAGATGCGGGCTCTGTGGCTGTGATCGCCGTGCTCAGACCTCGTAGCCACTCTCGCTGGTTGTTGCAGGCCGTCAGCCTTGCAGAGACGGCAGCAGCAGTTGACACAGAATGAGCTCCAAGCACTCCTCTGACTGGATTCCCTACAGGTACCGTAGCGCGTTCTCGAGAGCATGCAAAAGGAACATTGCATTTGTCTGCTAAAGGAAAATCTTTGTGTATCTGTGTGATCATCCAGATGAAAAAAATAGGAATGATGAGAGGAATATCAAAGTGATAAATCCATAGAGTGGTGGACATTTTATTATTATTTTTTTTTTTTACTGTTTAGTGAAAAATCAATCAGAAAGAAGTAAGTTAGAGTAGATTGGCAAGAAAAATGTTAGTCTTGGTTTTCTGTTAACATGTCTAATTAAACCGGAGTATTTCAGTTGAGGTGTCATGGATTTCAGCTGCAGTGATACATTCGTAAATCTCCATGATTTTTGGTTTATTTTATCCTTTAAATCACCTGGTAACTTCCTTCCATTTTGCAGAAAAGTGAGATGTGTGTGCGTGGGTGTGCATGTGTGTGTTGTATATACCACCTGGAGTTTTACTACTGCAGATGTTGCACTCTTGCCATTTGTACTCGATAACAAAATGATTTTTTGGAAATGACAAACAAATTGGAGCCCTAATGAGCTTACAGACTCCTGCTGTCAAATCCGTAACTGTTCTAATCATTTCAAGTGCAGTCTGCTGACTCTTTGCTCTGATGGAGAACCTATTGCCATGGTTTCCTCTGCTTGCTATGATGCCATTGGCTTGTGGTTGCTATAAGATACGAATAGTATCTGTGTGTGACTTTATTATGAATTTAAGGTTGTGTACAAACCTGTCTTTAGGCAATCACCATACGAAACAGGAAAAAAAAAAAAACGCTATAACTCCTCTTTTGGGAACTTCTTTTTTTAAACTGTTTTCTGCAAAGCTGATATTAACAATAATGTGAGTTATTTTTATACCGAGATATTTGTTAGCCTTTACTGGGCTTCATTTGGAACTGCCTCTAAAAATGCAGGGAAGGAAAGAGCAGCACTCTGTTGCAAACACAGAACATGCATTCACAGCACTGACCAAAACAATGGATGCATATCTGACAAAGGCACACAAAGAAGTGTCCTCTTTTGACAGTCACTGCAAATTCACAAGATGAACATTTTTAGCTTTGAAGAGCTAAATCTCTTATTCTGTGTTTTGAAAGATGTACTCCCAGCTTTCAAGGACAGGAGTGGAGAGACTGTTTTTTTTTTTGTTTGTTTTGTGGAAAAACATGCCTCAAGTCCTATTTTATTCAAAATAATTATGATCTAATATGGCTTTCTGAAAGAAATCCCATTTATTTATGCCTTCTCTCCTTCAAGGCCAATTTACATCTACGCAATCCCCATCTGATTCATTTCTCCTTTACACCATCAAATTTCATGGTTGGCACCTTGCAAATGAAAAATTAAGACCACTTTCGAGTCATGCAGTGACACATAATGTGTGAAAAGTGGTGATGTAGGTAGGGCTGTTAGGAAGGTGCCTGTGAAGTCAGACTTCCACTATTTCAATTAAATTTTTAATGGATCCAGAATCATTTCTTAAGTCCAAATCAACCAAATTGTCTTTAATTTAGTTCAGATTCAAGAAACCTTCCCCTTGCAGCAGAACTCTCAGCGTTTACGCGGTTTCATTCGGTCACATAAGAAGGTTTGGATCTGAACGCAGTCAACCAGTCTAAATGTTTTGAATACTCGATTGGAAAGTTTCAGGTTGTTCCACAGGCTCAGTCAGAACAAATAAATCTTCATCTGTCAGTGCCATATCACATCAGTATATTCAGCGTGTCCAGTTGGTGTTAGATCTCATGCACAGCTTCCGTTACCAGATTACAGTATTTAAATCAACCTGAAAACCAGTGACCAGAGACTCTTTTCACAGTGAGAAGTGGTTTGATCTGTACCAGTGAAGCCACGTTTGTGTCATTATCTTCCCGTCTGATGCCCATTTTCACTCTCGATTGCTCTAATTGCAGAAACGGAGTCCTTTGTTTGTCAGCATGTGTGACAGAAAGTGGGCAGTAAATACATTTTTATTGCGACTGCGTGGGCTTTTGTCATCTGCAGCACGCTGAATATTTACTGACCAATGCTTCACCTGAGAGACTCTTTCATGCTTTGGCCATTCTTAAGAAGTACAATAAATAAACCTTTTTTCTAAAGGGGTTTTTCAGATGCTTCTGACATTTATTTGAAATGGACAGAATGAGGAGAAACTCATGATTCTTATGCAACCAGTTTAGCAGCCTGGCAAACCACAAAAGCTAAGAAAATCAAGATTGCTTTCACACCAAAGACACAGTAAGATCGGGGACTCAGTTCGAATGGGGTTGTTATATCCTGCCAGTTTGACCTTTCTTTCATAATACAGTTAATCAAAGGAACTAGACCTTTAGAATGACATATTACCCTCTTTGCCTGTAGTGGTGCGGAGAATGCCAAGAAGTGCATCTAGTTCTTCATAAAAAGACAAACTGTCCTTTTCTCCTCCTGAACTGCTGCTTCATCTGAACACCTGAACAATAACATACACATATTTGTGTATGTTATTGGCAACAATACATTTACCTAGGCTATTTAACAACACAATCATTTCTTTTAGTTGCATTTACTCACAATTCCCTGTGTTATAGTTTGTTTTCTGCATTTGGTTTACTTGGAGTCGTCAGATTTTTTTGACAAACCAGTTTGCCTCTGAGTTTCAATACACCTCTGCACCTGTCCAAGTGAACCAAACTTTCTGAGCCAATGCACTGGGGTTTGATTCAGCAGGACTGGTGTGAAACTCCTCTGCTTTCAGTGCAGCATTTCATACTTTTTCATACTTTTCCAGATTTTCTCTGTCTGCTAGAGCTTTGCAAACACAGAAGCTTGCTTGCTGTTATTACAGCCCTTTTCAATTCATTTTAAATTACAAAATCCCAGGCTAACAAAAAGAGGGATTTTATTCTTCAAAACATTTAATTAAAAACAGTTCACAATCGCTTTAAAGGAAAAACAGAACATATTGTGTTATACAGACATGGATTGGTTTTTTTTACAGATATATGTGGATGTATTCTTCCACTGCAGGCTGACATCTGCAAAATATATTTGTTTAAAACCAAGGGTCATGATTAAATACCAAGATAGTTTAAGAAATAGCAACATATACAGCTTCATTGCCAGACTGCATAGCAAATAAAGCAACATAACCAGTAAAAGTTAACTAAAGAAAATTATGAATTCTATGATAACATGTAAACCTGATGTAAAAAGTTTGTTTTTAACCTGAATGTATGTTAAGAACAAGCCAATTCTGATGGAGCTGATGATGGAAAAAAAAAAACCCTAACATAATTTCCCCCATTCATCACACATCAAGGGACACCTCCACCTCACAGTCTTTCATCTTTTCTCCCCTGCTCTGGTTCCTTCCCTCTGAATCTTCTGCATAAATCTTTTTAATTAAAGCCACTGAGGTTTTTTCTCCGAGGCCTCTGCATGAACAACGACTGAGTTTGTCGCTGGTGAGTGAAAAGCTCTGAGGGAAAACTGGATGCAAGGAGGCAAAAAAAAAAAGTCTAATCACTAGTGCTCCATAAATATCCTGTTGTTTCATTAATGAGGGCAACTGTTTTATTTACCTAATGCAGACTTTGACAGAATACTAGAAATAAAAATTTTCTGCAGGATTTTGTTGTACATTTTCATGTAAATTTTAGACATGTAAAGTCTAAAATTTCTCATATGCAGGAGCTGAACAGACTTTGTCATGGAAATAAAAAACAATTGTAAACATTTAATTACTACAAAGATAAAGCACAACGTTTTATAAATTAAACACTGTTATTGTCTGCAGGGAGAATCTTTAACAACATTATAGTGGCTTCAGTCAAAGTCTAACTGCTTTGGCGGAAAACACATAGTCACAAATACGTTCATAATTAGATTTCATTGTCATTGTGTTGAGCTTGATCTGTGTTTTTTTCAGGCTGATGCCTCTCACGGAGTCCTCCATGTGCCAGCAGCACAGAGAGGCATGTGGACAAACTAACATTAAAGACACATTAGTGGATAGTTTAAATTAAAAGCTGCTCAAACAGGGGACACTTTAACAGGCAGAGACAAAATGTCAAAGTATCAGAGCTCCTCACATTTTGCCATCTTTATGAAGGAACTTCAGTGTACTTTTCTCAAATATTCTGCCTTCAAGCTGTGCTCACAGATGAAGAAACATAATTTTTTTAAGAAATCCTTATCTTCTTAATTCCCTAGGCATGTCACAGTGTTCTGTGTTGAAGCTCCGAATGTGAGGAATCGGGGCTGAGTGCAAACAATAAAGAGGATGGCAGAAAGAATCTTGTGAAAATCACTATTTATGCGGAATATATTTAACAACTCTTTCATCTGATGTCACATGAAGCAACTGTAGATGGTTAAGTGAGGAAAATTAAACCTAAACAGTAAGAAATCTGTAAGAAAAAGATTCTCATGATCATTTTGATACAACATTTTTCTTCATTTTTGGTATTGTACAAGGATTTTATGGCTTTGTTTTCAGCTATGAATTGTCATCATTTTGTCTTTGAAGGTAGCTGGTTTGTAAATGTCATTATTTAGTTGACAACATTATGTGTTAGTGTGTGAAGTGTGGGATATAGAAAAATGTTGAGCAAAGAGGAAATAATGGTCATAGTGTGTTGCTTCATGGGAAAGTTTTGAACAAAATTAACAAATCAAAAGCATTTAAATACAATTCATTGGCGTTTCTGATATCCTGCAAATGTAAAATTTTGCATTTGAGATTATTTTTTTCTAGTAAATCACAAGGTGTTCTTTTCTCAAATTTAACAGCCACTTCCAAACTGTCTACTTAGTGTTAGAAAGTCAAAAAGGCAAAGAGCTGCAGCATTTAGCACAAATGAATCAACTCTGCATTTAAAAACTTTCTATTTTGCATAATTATGTGTGATTATAAGTCCTTTAGAAGGTTGTTATGCTTGGCTGACAATAGCATAACAGTATAGCAGAAAGACCAACACTGGTGGTCACTTTTCATTTCACAATTCACTTTTCATCTATTCAAAAACTTTTAAATCATATTTGATTTCCATCACCCTGTCCAGAGACCGGGCAGAAATTAAGCTTTTTTTGGTGCTAATTTCTTCATGTTTTTAATATGTTAATAAAAGTTGTCTCTGTGTAAAATAAATAAAAAGTCAGTCAAGTACAAATGAAGAAAGAACCTTTTTTTTATATACAGAGCTCAGATTGGATATGTGAAACATATTCCATATGCGTTTAATTTTCTTGACAAATCTGTGAGACCTTCCAATGCATCCAATATTAAATAATGCCAATGACAATGGACCTTACCACAAGGGCCGCGTTTCATTGGCTGATGCCCATTCTACGTGGTCACGTGTGTGGCCGTCTCACAAACACACTTAGCTTCCCGTTAGCTAAGTACAGCATAAAGGCAGAACTGATACAACTTCTACACCTTGAGGCCTGTCTGCTACACAGTCTTACGTTAGCTAAACAGATCAATATGCAATGTGTCTGTATCTGACATACACTAAAGATTTTATTTTAGCAGAAAAGGCTTTGGACTAAACTGTTACTCGTGTTAGCCACGTTAGCACCAAGTACAGCTAGTCAATTGTTACGGTTGCCACGGTAACAGGTGTGCTTAAGCTACAGAGAGAGAGAGAGAGAGTAAAAAGGTAGGAGTGGTTTTGAGTTGATCACCTGTTCGGGTTATTTTACCTTTGTTTCCCTTTGCTGTGGCGCATTAAAGCCGCTGTAGTTTCTAAACGTTGGACTAATTACCTCGTTCCTTTGTGAGTTTACTTCATTCACAACAAACATCAAATAGAACAAATATATTTCATAAAATTTTAACAAACAAATGGCTTCTACCGCGGTAATTATGTGAAATTAAATTAATTATATCCCAACTTCAGAAAATTTGCCTTTACCTTTACAGAGCTCTTTGGTTCCTCCTATCAGTCTGTAGCTTCTCATATTGATGTCATCAAACCAAATTTCAGATCTACCATAACTGACTGACACCTGCTGGCCTCAGGTTTGCAACCAGCTTGTGACTGAGAAACCAGTAACCTCCTCCCAGATGATGACATGAACTTGTTCGTTCCTCTGTCCATTTAGTAGCTGATATATTGTGAAAATCTGGTAGAATTGATGCACTAATGGAGTCATGTTTACATAGAAACAACGCACTGTGAGGTTTTGTTTGTGAGACTTGCGGTCACGTGGGTCGGTTGTGGGCGGAGCTTGGTAAGGTCCATGAGTGGTTTATTGGAAAACTATAATTTTTTGAGAGGACTGCTGGGAAGAGTTACACTCCACTCAGGTCATCACAGTGTGACTGATGTCATACTTCCTGAAAACTTTTTTTTTTTTGAGTCAGCAAATTGTATTTGTCATAGATCCAGTGCATCGTAGAATTACATTTATGAGCGATAGCAGATACAAAATACAACTCAGATGAGGGATTATGTTGAGTCATGGTTGGACTGAAGCCTGCGTTCTCTCCTTTAGTCTGAAGTTTGTCTATTCCTTCTGTTCTTGAAAAGATATTTTTGGAGCATTCATACATTAGTAATGTATTTAGTGAATATAAATAGATTTTTTTAACTTGTATTTGCATTGTTCACGGTAATATATTCACTCACATGCACCACTCTGTATTTACACTTTTTAATATTTTACTTACTTTATCCACTTTCTTACATTGTTTTATTTGTACCAGGATTTATCATTTTTATACTTGAAAACATTTTCCAAAATTAGCTTCTGGAAGATTTTTAAGTTGCTTGATGATCAGAAACCTTTCCATGTGACAGAAAACTATAAGCATAGAAAGTTATTAAAATGCTTTTTTAAAATTATTTTACATCACTGTTCCTGAAGGTATCTTTGTTTTTTAGTAAGTGCTTATTCTAGCCTGTTTATTTTTTCTTCTGTTCATTTCTCTGCAGCACTTTAGACGATGAGGGGACAAACCTCCGACAACAGAAACTGGACAGACAGGTGAGCCTCTGATGTTCTCACAGCTCTGATAAAAGAGGAAAAACAAATCAATCACAGGAGGACAGATTTATCATCAAAAGCTGCTATTGCTCCATCAGTCAACTTCGAGTCAAAACCCACTGTGGATTCTGTTATCTTCCTAAAGGGCTTTCAACAAAACAACACACTAGGTGGTCTTGAGCCACTGCCCACATTAAGCCTTTCATTCTCATTAAATGTTTTCTCAACAGGCATTTTTTCTAACACAACAGATTATAACAGGACCATGAGACAGAATTGGAGAATCCAGGAATCCTCAGTCAAACTGATGTTTGGCAGTCAGAAAACTGACACTGATGTTGTTGTTTCCTGTAAGCAACACTGTAACCTAACACGCTCTCAGGCAGGTTGATAAACAAAGTAAGGAGCTTTTTTTATCAAAGCTTCCTTAGCAAGGAAGAGAAAATTACTGAATAAATACATTTTGAGTTCTTTAAATTTTCTTTTGGTTTTGTCATATTTAATTGATGGGTTTGCATGTGTCTTCTTCACTTGGCATTCATGCAAGCTGACTTTGTTTTTTGAATAACAGAGATGAAGTTGTATCACTTCAACATTCCTTTGCATTCTGACATGGTTCCGTCTATTAACTTTCTAACTGAGTCATAGAAAGCTTGCCACCTACTGTGTCTTTTGCTTGTTTCACGCTAACGTTCTTTAAATTGTACCAATGTGAATTTAATTGTAAAGAGCTTTGCAGGACGATGTAGAACAGCTAGTTCTCACACATGATGGATTAAAGGAACAGAAATTTTCAGAACATATAACCATCCATCCATTTTCTACATACGCTTATCCACTCAGGGCCCTGCTGTGCATATTCAGCCATCAAGAGGCGGGGTACACCCTGGACAGGTCACCAGGCCATCACAGGCCAACCCAGAACCAAATAAATACACGTGTGTCCCTCCCTTTAACTCAAATATATGAGAAGAGGAAACTTACAAAGCTGTGACATCATAACTTTGGCTTTTATCAGTAGCTTAATGACAAAATAATCTTTATGTATGCAAACTTTTGATATAAAGAAAGCAATAACAAATCTTTTTCATTATTCTGGCATTTAGAAATAAATTTAGTTAGCCTTATTTGGTCAATTTTAATCTAATTTCATGGGAGAGAGGGAGAAATGGTAATGTGCCTTTTTATAGATACATTTATGAAAGCTAAATGTCATGAAACTGTGGTGTTGAGGGGTGGTGAGGCAGATGCTGTAGACCCAGGTAGGATGAATAAATGTTTTAATAACGAATGTCCCAAACAAAGTCCACACAACCAGGCAGCACGACTGAGCAGAAGCCAGGGCTCAACGCCGGTAGCAACTGGTAAATACAATGGACAAGACAAAGGACTAAACGCACATTCGACACTGACTAAGTCAAACGAGACGAGGACCCGACAGAGACGCAGACACACAGGTGGCATTAAATACACGGGAGGGTAATCACAGAAACGAGACACACCTGGGAACAATCAAGGGGAGAACAGGACAACGAAGAGACTCAGAGATACCGAAAACTTGAAATTAACACACAGAAGAACAAGACACTAAATGGTCATACAAAGCTATTTCAGGTTTAGTTTGTGACGTGATTTAGTGTTTTTTTTTTCATAGTCTTACAGTACAATCTAATTTTTTCTCTAATGGAAACCTTTAATAATTAAATAGTTCTAGTTGGGTATAATTAGTCCTGATAAAAGCCACAGAATCCATTTAGAATCAGATAATTTGGTTTGACAGCACATTTCCAGTCATCTAACATTGTTTCTACATCTTAATAGATTTGTTCCAACTTGCATGTAAGCAACTAAAACAGCTCACCAGAAAACACTGATCAGCAGCACTAAATCCTCTTGCATAGAACTAGGAAGATCTTTTATGTGGCTCTCATAAAGCTCTGATGCACGAAAGTATTTACTTGACAATACTGCTGAAGGTGTTTTTAAGACACATCAAGGTGCTTCCTCCAAGGATTGCTTTTTTTTTCACAAAGATGCTTGAAAAGACTGATTGAATTTTAGATGTGCAGATAGCTGCTTAAAATAACTTGAACAAAATCCTCCGGCATATTTATTTTTTATGTTTTTTTTTTTTTGTAGAAAGTTAGGGTGTGGTAACCTTTTGAAACCTTCTGTTTTGCATGCCATACAATTCACCGTTGTTTATAAAGCTTTTGATTTACATTTGCAGGTTAACATTCGTAAAATGTGGGCTATTTGCCTAAATTGTTCCTTTGTAATCTGACTTCCGGTCTGATGATGCTTTTGTGTTCAAAACCTCAGCGAGCCCTCCTTGAACAGAAGCAGAAGAAGAAAAGACAGGAGCCTCTGATGGTCCAGTCCAATGTGGATGGGAGGTCCCGCGCTCGTCGGACCAAACAGAGTGAAGAACAGGCCCCGCTGGTCGAATCGTACCTCAGCAGCAACAGCAGCACCATCTACCATGGTGAGAAAACCCATAATGTTCAGAAACTCTCCTGCTTAGAATTAAGCCAGAAAAGATGTAATCTTCTGACATGATTATCAATTCCAGTTTCATAGATAGAATTAGAAAACAGAACAGATCATAAATTTGGTCTTACAGAATACAGATTGGCATAAAACAGTTTACTTTCATTACCATTCTGTGAAATAAAAATGTGGAAAACTTGAACAGTTAAATTAAAATGGAAGGACAGAGAGCGCAAAATCAGTAGATTTGTGCTCTGATTATTTTTGAAAAAGGTCTCACATCTTAAGTAGCTTGTTAGAACATTTGGCTGATTAACTACTATTTCAAACAGTTGAAATAGTAGTTACTATTATTATCTTCCATAATAAGTTATTATTATCTTCCATAATAATAACTGGCAAACCTCATTACAGAGTCTATTAAGCAGCATTATATAGCTCTGAACAGAAATACATTTCCTGGAAAATTAATTTTCTAATTTCTAAAAGATTTGCTTGTAGGATCAGAGAAATGATCTCCAAATGTTTGCGGCAGCTGACTGTAACAGCAGGATGGTCACGCGAACCTGGTTGAAATGTCGTCAGTAGAAAAATGTTCCAGGCTCCTGACTGTGAAATTTAGCATCAATAATGTGAAAGGAAACTTTGAAAGAGGCCAAGGATGTTGTATGCTGTGATCTTACAAAACTATTTTAACATGCCATGCCTGGAAAAGAAAAATATTTGGGGTGGGGAGAAAAAAACTAAAACTTTGTGATGAAAGCAGAGGAAAGTCTGGAACAATCAGACCTTGTCCTTGTGAAACAGCAGTGGGAATGTTTCACTGACCCGAATAAAAATGAATTCATTACCATACAGGGAAATTGGGAAACTAAAAATCACAACATATTAAAATTAAAAATCCATTACAGACTACCTCAAGATGTAAAGGTGCAGATTTTCTAATAATCAAGCAATTGTAAGAATTTTACAAAATGAACGTAATCCAAAACAAAATTAGGCTCTCATCAAATTTAAGGCTGATTTTAGAGCTGTGAAACATTTGCAGTGTATTTTCGACAATATGTGAGGTGCCCAAAACATTGTGCTAAAGTACAACAAAATAATATGATTTTTATTTTATGCACAATAAAAGCCAGCTTGTATTTTTATTCCTTTTGCATGGAGGTAGCAATAGATTGACTTCAGCTTACATTTACAGAATCTTCCCAGGCCAAAGATCTAGTTTCTTTGACTTAGAGCTATGAAGTCTCTCAGTTTTCACTAAGAGAGAAAGAAACAAAGAAGAAAAGAAAGAGCTTTGCTGATATATGAGAAACTAAAAAAAATATTATTTGTATAGAAATATTAGACATAAACTAATCTTTGTTTGTTTGAAATATCAATTTCCTGAATTTTGCTGTCCATTTCTGTTCTCCACCTGAATGTTTTCTAGTGCAAGATCCTGAACGGGAGGAGGTGAAGGTGATTTCGGACGCTCAGTTGCCTCGCTCAGCCAAAAAGGGCAAAGCATCGGCCAGCTCCACTCCGCAGACAGGCAGTGAAAAGAAGGAGAGGAAGGGCAAACACAAAGGTTAGCCTACCACAAATCAAATTAACAGGCCATGAAATATATAACATTATGACTAACACTTAAAACATTTCCTTACTACAACTTACTGCAGTGTACAACAGAAGAGACAAAGTAATTTCCATCCTGTTGCTTCAACTGTAATTGTTATCCTTGGATCCTTGGATAACAGTCACAGTTGAAGAGCTGAAGGTTCAAACTACTCCTGGCAGCAAACATAATCAGTGTAGCTTTTCTGTTTTTTGTTTGTCTGTGTCTAAGCTCTGCAATGACATGTGACAGGAAGACTCATTAGAGGCTGAAATATTATGCAGATCAAAGATCACGAGTTTGCAAATGTCAGTTATTGATTTGATGTACATCCTAGATCACTTACCTGCAATTTCTTGTTATTTCTATCTATCATTTGCAGCAGGTATTATAATATTGACATGCTTCTGCAGATTTCCTGGTTGAACAGAAAATCTGTATTTCAGTTGCAAAGATGTTTTGATATGTGAAGCAGAAATGAAATGGATACTATTGAGAAGCATTTTAACAAAGTTTGTTCTTGGTGAATGATGACCTGGCAGCGATCAACAGCCCGGCTGCCCAGCAGGACGACAGTCAGATCCAGATCCTGACGGTGGGCCATTCTGCTGCAGAGGAGGGCGAGGCAGAGCCGGTTATGAGCTGCACTCAGTCACAGAGTAAGCAGGACCTTCGTGTCACCATGCTGAAGAAAGGTAAAATCTCTGTTGTTTTGAAAAGTCTTTAATGACATCCACAGCATTCTGGTTCACTGAAATACTGGACAAGTTATCGTCCTCACAGCACACTCTGAGTGACATTAAATCTCTCAACAGCAGGGAGATGCTGCTTATTGAAATCCAGCAAAACGTAGATTATTCTAATTATTTGTCATTTTGTAATTCCTAGCACACTCAAATGACCACTGGAAATAAACACCAGTCCCCCACATGACCCAGCAAGGATAAATGGTTATAGACAATGGATTAAAATCTTCAAAAACATTGACTGTGCAGGTGAAATTAAAGTGGGGCTCTTAGACATCATGTTGAGTTATTCATTTTCTCCTTGACTGACCTCTAATATTAGTTGTAACAATCAGCAAAGACTCAGATTTTTATATAAATAAAATAGACAGTTGTAAAATCAATAAAAATTTTAACATGAGGAACAAATGTGCAGAGTTCCTTAAGTGTTATGTCTCTGTAATTGTCACGTGTCCAAATGAGGACCTGATAAAAACCCATCTTCTTCAGACCCTGAGTACAATATCAGCATGGTCGTTAGGATTGAAGGGAAGCCTAACATTTTTTTCAGCTGAACATACACCCTACGCATAAAGTCGAAATAAATGGGAGCAATTACCAACTCAGGGTTTCCACTCTTGATGTGTGACGAACTGCATTAACTCGGCCTCAAACGTCTGTCTGATGATAATTGCTGCTCTTCTTTTCTCTCATCTGTCAGTCACACTCCTCATCTCCACTCTCCAGCTCTCATTAGGGAAGTGGTGCAGTAGCAAGTCAACCAAAACCAAATGTAATATTTTTATTTTTTATGTGATAATTAGGTCACAGGAAAAAAAAGTATTTTATAGGCACATTGGAGCAACTGGTAACAATGCTGTTTGGTAAATAACGCTCCATCTCTTTTGGTCTTCTGAGAAAACATAAGTCTGTGTTTATCCTGAGGCTGCTTCGCTTATTTTTACAAAATTAAGCACATGCCCACATTAACTTGGATAGAAATACTGAAATAATGTTAACATTGGAAATGAAGCACATTTTAAAGTGGAGGTTATTTGTTGTTTACATTTAAACTTAGCTAACTGAGGTGTTGAGAAACACTTACTGATTTTTACTAGTTTCTTAAATGTTGTAAACAATCCCAAGAAAAAGACACAATTTCACATGCCATTACACCAGTTCTAAAGTCTTTACACTGGCTTTGTGTAGCTCAGAGAATAAACTTTAAAATACTGTTGTTAGTTTATAAGTCACTGCTTAGCACCGCAATACACTAAAGATCTACAATTGTTGTACCAACCTTCCAGACCGCTCAGGTCTTCTGGTTCAGGTCTTCTGGTTCAGGTCTTCTGGTTCAGGTCTTCTCTGCATCCCCAGAATCAGAACCAAACAAGGAGAAGCAGCATTCAGCTTCTATGCGCCACAAAGCTGCAACAAACTTCCAGAGAACTGCAAAAGAGCTGAAACACTGACTTCCTTTAAATCTCAACTAAAAACTCATCAGTTTATTGTTGCTATTGAACCATAGATTAATGAAATAAAACGTTGACCAACATATTTGATGTGTGTGGTTGATTTTGATAACGTCACTCATAAAAATATAATGTTTGTTACAGGTTTTCTCAATTATTGACTACAGTATGTGATGTCGTTTATGACTTTTTATATTGTGTTTTTATGACACATTCTGAACTGTCTTGTTTCTGAAATGTGCTATCTAAATAAATGTGATTGATTAAATTACCACATTTAAATTAAAGCAGATAGAATTTTTTTATGGTGTTTAGATAAGTCTAGAGTGTGCAATCCTGCTGGTGACTTTTCTTTCATTTTTCAGTTTTTCTTTTGTGTGTTCCAAAGGTATTTCCAGCAGTATGAATTTTGATGAAGAAGAGTATGATGACGATGAAATTAGCTCAAGCTCTTCACAGCTCAATAGCAGCACAAGACCAGGCTCTGCCACCAGCAAAAAGTCATGCAAGGTAAAATGAATTTCCCTCTTCACATCCTCCCTATCTTCTGATTGCCTGTCATCTATGGCACATTTGCCATAGACCTGTGAATAATGAGCAGAGAGAACGCAAGTTTATTACGTTGCTCAGTTTCACTCCTAGCAGTTTTATGCTTGAAGTTCAATAAATTGAAAATTAAAGTTTAATGTAATTAAAGTCATTTGTAATTTTGGGACCCATCATTTGTGTTTATTTGCTCTACTGATGTTTTCTCAAATCAATTGGCAAGATCTTTCAGCTACTAATAACCCCATAATTGTGTGACTCCAGGAAATAAAGTAGTCTTTAGGCACAGGAAGCACACTTGAAATACTGAGCCCTTCAAAGAATACCCCTTTGAGATTACTGTAATCTGGGAACATACTCCTGAAAATAGCTCTCCCCAGCACAATTTACATCAACACTCCCTGTGTTTCATAACCTTAAATTGGCAAGTTGTTCAGCGACTAGACCATGGGAGTCCAGCCTGTATCCTGCCTGTTTTAGATTTTGAGCGATTCAAGAAATATAGTAATGATTCCCTGCAGAACCTATAGACACAATAAGGAGGTAAAATAAGCCATTAATTCAACTGTGTTGGAGCATGGACACATCTAAAAGATGCAGGACTGCACTGGGAAACCTCAAGAGCAAATTCATAATAGAGACTTAAAATGGTTAACCCACACAGCGTGCATGTTGTAATTACAAAAGTAGATGTAAAGGGAGATCTGGCATGCCCACATTTAAGTGAGTCTTTGTGTATGTATGAAGGGGAATGTCATCTCAAATTTATGACTTATTTCTGTAAAAAAAAAAATGGATTTCTCTCCTTTTGTAAAAAAAATATTGCCAAATGAAATAGTTTTGGATTTACAAAGAACAGAGCTGTTTCAGTTTTACAGAAAGCACAGGAACAATATTTACTGAAGACATGTCACAAAGGTGGAATCCATCCCTTGTTCAACTGAAACCTGTCTGCATTAAATTGTATAAATTGCACTTAATTAGAGTCTTCACTTTCGGAGCTTAATAAATAGAAGTCAAACAAACACACTCTGAAGAAGATCTGTCCTTACTGTGCTAATTAAGTAAGGTGCACTGAGGATCTCTGTCCCACTTACCTGTTGTCCTGAGACGGAGAGAACACAGAGGTGTTAAGTGAGCACCCAGTAATGGAAACCAAATATAAGAAAAAGCAGATCATTTCTTTATTTCTTATGTTAAAGTAGGACAATGACATCACTTACAGCTGTTTATTTTATTCTCATGTAATGGGAACTAGTGGAAACATGTAACTAGTGCAATATTTTTCTAAAGGATAGGTGTAATAATTTTATAACCTGCTAAATTTTTACCTCAAGCATTTTTTATGGACGCATCACACTGTAGTAGGAAAACGTTTTCTTCATCTCTTTCATCATTACCCTGCATCTCGTCAGTTTCTTGCTGAAAGGAGGTCGTCCACATGCTGACATATAAACAAGAGCAAATTGCTCCCATCTGCTGGACCTGTGGAGCATGTGTTTAGTGCAACCTGCTTTGTGAATCCAAGGCAGAAATACAGCAAACACCAGGAGGAAGTCAGTTGCAAAAAATGGAGATTACGTCGCTTTCTGAATTTCCCGCCTTCAGAAATGTTTGACTCAAAACATTTATTTGGATAAAAATTTGTCAAGATCAGATAAAATGCGGTGCACATTTGAGATCTTATAATTTAATTGTATTTACCTTGTAATGTGTCTATAATTTAATTCAGTTTCTTTAGTCTTCCTTATCATGTAAAAATAGAAGATGATTACTGTAGTAAAATTCTTAGACAAATTCTCAGTCATTCAAAGTAAAACTCTAATTAAGAAAAACATTTACAGAAATAGGTAAATAATTAAATTATTTTCACTTAAATGGCCAACTAAAACGCAACTTACATTAGAAGAGAAGAAGATGACATGACGTGAGTAAAAGTGATTAGCATTAGCATTGATAATCCATCCATCCATCAATTTACACCCTTGACCCCAGTGGGGTCGGGAGGTATGCTGGTGCCTATCTCCAGCGAACGTTTCGGGCGAGAGGCAGGGTTCACCCTGGACAGGTCGCCAGTCTGTCGCAGAGCATTTATAATGTTTATCTAAAATCATGTAGTCAGATAATCTGTGAGCGCTACAGGCCCTAAGGATATTTACTTCCTTTGGAACAATAAATTGCATGTTTCAACATTTGTAAATGAAAATGATTAATGTCTGGACATTGTGTTTACAGCTTTCACTTCCTGTATTTTCTCTCTGCTAGTCTAATCTTCGTCTTCAGTCAACTCAATCTTCTTTCCTTCACTGGATCTTTATTTTAGGCACACTGTGCTCATTTTCTGTCCCTGTGGACAGTTTGAACTTCAGACTCATTATGCCACCTTACCCCGTTTTAACAAAACTCTCTAATGACATATCACTCACCCGACCACCATTTCACCCTCAGTGGGCTGCTGTCTTCCACAGGAAGTGGCCTCAGCACCCACTCCACCAACAAATGAACCTGCCATTGATGTTGAGGATCTGGAGGAGTTTTCTCTGCGACCCGCACCACAGGGTGTCAGAGTAAAATGCAGAATCACCAGGGACAAGAAAGGCATGGACAGAGGAATGTATCCTACCTACTATCTTCACCTGGAGAGGGAGGATGGCAAAAAGGTGAGAAAGCTGTGAGACGAGCATTTCCTGGTAGATTGTGTCAGTTTTTTTTTTTTTTTTGCTGAAAAGTGTGGAAAATGTCTATTTCACAACATTCATGTAAATCTACTTCCTGGATTTAAATGATGAGTTGATGCAACTGTACTTTTTACAAGTTTTTTTCTTTTTTGTTGGTTTCTGGCTCCATTTTTCCCAGGTATTCCTTTTAGCTGGAAGGAAAAGAAAAAAGAGTAAAACTTCAAATTACCTCATCTCCATTGATCCCACTGATCTGTCTCGTGGAGGGGAGAGCTTCATTGGAAAACTGAGGTGAGTTCTTTAAAAACATGTTAGGATGTTTTGCAGCATCACACAAAATTACCAACACACTGACATTACATAAACTGACAGCACTCCAGCCTGCATTTAATGGTGCAATTTTAAAACCAGGGTTTCTGGGCGGTGTTGGAAAAACTGGAGATGTATAGCATTTGTTTTCTATCTTTCCGCATTTGATAGATGCGGAAAGATAGAAAACAAGAAAATGGTTTTCTTGTTTTCTATAACAAGAAAATAGAATCTGACAGGGTATTTTTATTTTCAGACTTTATTTCTTGTCAATATCACTGTCAACATATTGTTAAAAATACAATATTGTATTTATATCTGTCCATTCATCTGTTTGACTTTACAGCAGTCATACAAACAATTCCTCCAACCATTCATCCCTTCATTAATCTTTTTATTCATCCATCTGTCCATCCATCCGTCTGTTCATCCATTCTTCTGTTTATCATTCATTTGTGTGCCTTCCTTACAGGATTTTTTGTTGTTGTTGTAGTTTCCATATTTATAGACTGAGAATGCCTGAAGTTTGAGTCTGAAAAAGTAGGGAATGTTGAACACTGGAAAACTAATGTCTGGTTGATTTCAGATCTCTTAGTGCTGATATAAATTAGCTTTTGATCATGGCAATTGAACATAGCATTTTTAAGAACCCTTCATTAGTGGAGATTAATGTGGCTCATTCACCTGGTTTTATCAAAGAAGCTGCATAACTCTGAAAAATGTGACTGATTGCAAGTCATTGTTCTTTGTTAAAATGTTCAATGATCTGTTGATTAAAAATAATTATTACAGCCTTGGATTGATGGGGTGTTGTACTGTGAACCTCAGAGAGAACATCAAACCAGCAGCTCCATGGAAACTCAATCATAGCTTTACGCATTTTCATCTTCAGAGGCGGCCTGACCACTGCTCAAACCTCTAGACTAGAACTACAATCCTTCTTAAATGATTGCGATATATACTTTTATGAACTATTGCATCTAATTTCTCAGGAGTTCTTCTGAGAACCTAAGTGAGGTGTGCCTTCTAAAGGAGACATAGACTCAGCTTTTAGAACTGTGGATATAAAAGCAAATTTTTAGACGTTGATTATAACGCTTCAGAAATTTGATTTAGTTCAGGTTTTGTGTGGGCATTCAGATCAGATTCCAGTAAAATACATTGAAGTTTGTTGCAATGTTACAACAAACCTGTAATGTCCTAATTACAAGTTACAACATTTGAGAACACTTACAGTGAAATTAGAAATGAACACTTTTTCAATTCTCTCTAAGCTGATGTTAATATAATTGTTAACATGAGGGCACCTTTTCACATTTTTACAGCTTTTGTAATGATCCGACAGAGCATTTTTAGCTTTGAATAAATACATACACCAATATACTCCAGCCCTTTCATACATAGTGGTCACTACAGCAGACAGCTACATAAAAGTCATTTTCTTGTGTTTCTTGTGGATTTTTATGTTATAAATGCACAGAGACCTCTGAAGTGTACACTGGTGCATCATAAAATACACTATCAGCTACTTCTGCAGAATTGCAGAATTATAGTTAAATCCAATCCAGACGAAAAGCATGCTGACCAACCCAGTCCCTCCTTCTATTGTAGAGGACCCTTGCAGATACAAAAAGATATTGTGACCTCAAGTAACCATTGCAGGTCAATACTACTGATGTATTTTCCAAATAACAGCTTTGTATTTGGAGAAAATTACAATTGATCACCTAGAAGAAAAATTGTTTTTACAATTATTTTCCCCACCTTTTTTATGCCTTAAGAAAAACAAAAACCGTTTGGAAAAAAATCCTGACATAAAGAATCATAAATCATGCATGAAAGGGCTAGTTACAAACAGCCTCTAGGAAATGCCACCTCAATTTCCTCCTGAATTGCTCTTTATATGTTAGTTCACATCAATCACACACTAAATCTTGAATTAGACTTGAATGCATAGTGCTGTTTTTGCAGGTCAAACCTCATGGGAACTAAGTTTACTGTGTATGACAATGGTCTGAACCCCATGAAGAGCACCACCAGCCTCGAAGCCAGCAATCTTCGCCAAGAACTAGCTGCCATTTGCTATGTGAGTATAAATATTCAGAGAATGAAATGCAATGGTTACCCGATTTGCAATTATGCAACATTTAATATTATGCAGAAAAAGAAGGATGTGAGATTGCAGTAATTAAAGAAATACTAAAATTTTAATGATTTTACTGTTATGCAACTAAACGAGACTCTTATTATGGTCAACTTAAATATATCCTTAGTATAGGTATATGTCTATACTGAGGGTAAGGAATAGGAATATATGGTGAAAAAGATTGCAGTATGTGAAGTTCATCCAAAATAGCTTTATCTAAGCAAAAATAGCATTTTTATATAATATCATGAACATATTTAAATGTATCTTTATTTAGGTTTCTTGTTGTTGGTTTTTCACCCCAAGTTTTAATGTAGCAGATATTTGCAGAATGGATAATAAATCTAAATCTGTCGTTTTAAACATTTTATTTTAGTATTTTGATATTAAGTAGGATTCTACATAATAAACATAGCACATTTTTGTTTAAGCATGCTTCTGTTGTATCTTTACCAGTTTATCATCTGTTCAATACAGGAAACCAATGTTTTAGGATTCAAAGGGCCTCGCAAAATGAGCGTCATCATTCCGGGAATGAACATGGACCATGAGAGGGTGTCCATTCGGCCGCGTAACGTAGGTCTCGCTGCCGCATATGTGCTAACCTATCCAACTCCCTGTAATAGTTTTAGAATTGATCATAAAACTGAAATGGCTGTTTATGAAGGTGTTTGCTTGCTGTTCATTTCAGGAGCATGAGTCATTGTTGGCCAGGTGGCAGAACAAGAACACCGAGAGTGTGATTGAGCTTCACAACAAAACACCTGTGTGGAATGATGACACTCAGTCCTACGTTCTGAACTTCCACGGCAGAGTCACGCAGGCTTCTGTTAAAAACTTTCAAATCATTCATGACAATGACCGTAAGAGCCAAATGTTTACTTCACTTTACATTTGGGAGATGATACAAATTCTCAGTAATGCATTGAGAGCATAGTGTTCAGAGTCTGATTTTCTTTTCGTTGGCTCACTTTACAGAGCGGGTATTACCACAGGGCAAATAATTTTAATTGAGTAAATTTAGCAATGAGGGCAATAAATGTAACAAATTAAAAATATGTTGTGACGTCAGCAAAGCTATTCCTGTAAAAAGCAACATTGTTGAACAGATAAAGAAATAGACATTAACAGAACATTTTATTAGCTGTGAAAGGTTTTATCAATTAGTTATTCAGGGCTTTTGTGAGACAGCCGAGGAGAACAATGTGTAGATAACAACAAGATAAAAAACATAAATGAGCAAAATAACTTTCAGGTGAAATACTGTCATGAGAAAAACAAAGCACAGCATCACTTCTTTCATCAGATTCAAGAGGGAAAGAAGCAGGCCTTTTCTCTCTGAAAAGCATATGGCAGCACAGCTTAGGTTTGCATTTAAAACAGATTTTGTGCTAAAATCAAATGCAGTTTAAGCATAAACATTTTGTGACAACTGTTGAGCATGATGGAAGAGGAGTCATGATTGGGGTTAACCAGGAAAATCACTGTATTTTTTTTTTTTTACATTCAGATTGGAGTCAGTCTATCTGTTGGCTAAACCTTGGACCAAACTGGGTCACCAACAGGACAGTGGTCCAAAACACAACCAATGCAGTGCAATAGTAAATTGGACCAGAAGCAAATAGTCCAATGTGCTACAATAGTCCAATCAAGGTCATGACCTCAGATAAAATTAAAATGAAATTCTTTGGAGTGACATCAAAAGAGCTGCAATTTACAAACATCATGTGTTGTAAAAAATCTTAGAAACTGATCCAGAAATACAAATGGCAAGTGTTTACTACTAAGAGTTAGTTTATCAAGCTCTTTGGGAATTGGGTATACCTAGTCTTTTTACCTAAATTATAAGTTTAGATTTTTTGGAAGATCCTTTCATGGATAGAAAGCACATAAAGGTAATACTTGGTTGCCACGTCACTTCAACAATGTGACACATGCAGTTGCAGGAGCAACAGTCAATTAGGCAGAAAGGAAAGATCACCAGACACAAAGCGTAACTCTTAGAAAAACTAAAATAAAGCATAGCATTTTGCAGAGTTTGATAGTGATTGAATATACACATGACTGGTTGTCTTGCTTTGCCGTTGTTCACCACATGGAGCTCAATCTTTACAACATAGTGTGCGATGACACAAGGTGTGTGGGTGTCTTTATTTACCCACTGGTTCCAACATGGGGCGTCTGGGACATCTGCATACCATATGCCAAGTAACTGAACAACACAATCACCCATCCTCATTCAAGCCCAACATAGATCTCTTATTAAACCCAAGTATTGGTAATTGTGTCAATTGATTCTGCAAAGCATCCTCTGTCTCCTCACTTTCACTCACTGTTGTTACTGACAGTTTGAAACTCCTAGGACATAAAATAATTTTTTTGTGTGTCAGTGTCGATTGAGTAAAACATACGTTTTCTTTTACAGCTGACTACATTGTGATGCAGTTCGGCCGTGTGGCAGAGGACGTCTTCACAATGGACTATAACTACCCAATGTGTGCGCTGCAAGCCTTTGCCATTGCCCTCTCCAGCTTTGACAGTAAACTTGCCTGTGAATAAACTCAAATCTGAGGTTCAAAGAAGAGATGATCTATCTGTCCTTATGGGCTGCTTGTGTATCCCTCGGGTTGGTTTGAGATCTTTAAGTCACCCAATGCCCTGGAACTCCTGCATACTGCGAAATACATTGTGGGCTTCAAGTCCTCGGTGTCTATGTGTGCCTGCAGTCGAAAAGGGGTAAATGGTCATGATCTGTGGAAGAAAACAAGCACAAAAAGTAATCCACTGGTAAAATCAAAGGAATTGGTCTCGACTTATATTGTAATTTTGTATACTGCAACTGCATTATAAAAACCTGCACTGTTTCTTTATGTAGTAGCTTTAGAAGTTTAACGTTTCCTTACTTGTACATTTTAACTAACAGGGACACAAGAGTTTTGTTTGAGCAACTCCGTGTATTTTCTTTCTGTAGTCTACAGCACAGTCTTTCCATATTTCATGCATGGTAATTTTATTTTCTGCAATCATTTGTAACAACTTCATCGGTATTGGCTGTTTGGTGCTGCAAGCATTAATCGTCATTGCAAAAAAATAAAATAAATAATCACTTATTTCCAAAAGAATCAATTAGAGACTCCAACTTGAAAAGGATAAAGGCATGTTATACAGTGCTGTCTACCACATATTGTGTCACACTGTTCAATGTGAATGTACAGGATGATGGTGCACTTTACTTTGAATTATGTGATGGAAAGATATATTGCTGTACATACTTTATTGTGCCTTTGAAGATGAACTCCAGTTTTAAAGTTTGGTCACAAAATAACTTGAACTTGAATTAATCTATGTGTTTCTTGCCATCCTCGCGTTCACTGAAGATATTTCTCTAAATTTTAGCGTGCCTCAGACATGTTCAGAATAGATGAACACATTTGGCTACAGAAGATTCAAGATAGTTTATTTCAACGTTTCAGACCGTCTATAGGTAAATCATAATTAGCTTCACAACTTCACTGCTCATTTCCTTCAAAGTTTATTAACACAGCATGACCTACTGCCAGCAAACAAAGAGGGTGAATCCACCTTTTGTTTTAACACATGTCTTTTATTTGACATTTTCATGAACTTTGTATTCCATTAAGGAGCTTAATACATTCCTCATCTCACTGGCAGTAAATCAATATATCACCCACTGCTCACATTTTTACTCAAAATATTTGCCCTCTTGCTTCTTCTAGGGCAGAATCTCTTTTTGTCAAATGTAAAGTAGTAGATTTTCTATTTTACAACCATTGAAAAAATATGCCGAATGACAGCAAATAACAATCGCTGATACCGCTATTGTTACTGTGGGTTCTGAGAAGATCTTTAACAAATGTGCTATTCTTGTATTCAGTTGTGTTATATTAGAAATTTCTATTTCCAAATGGTTGATACTCTTGCTGTAAAGTCTGCTTTTCTCATATGTGTCCAGGACTCGGGAGGTTCTGTCATTTTCCGGTTTCAGTGCTCTCATCATTATGTACAGTAAATGGTGTACAATTTTACTCTGGTGGTATAAACAAAGTCCTTTGATCATGAGAAAAATAAACTTACAGTCTGTCAAATGAAATATTCTGGATGTTGTTGATAATGCTTTTAAGAAGTTAAAGTATGAGAGCAACATCTCTTCATACCAGTAAAATCACAAAAATCTGTCATATCCCTGTTTTCAGCTACTATGTTTTTTTTGGTAAAAACCAGAGCATTCTCACTATGTCACAGATTGTAGAAATGTCTGAGATAACAATGCTTGACTTAAACCAAGCATATAAAATCACATTCTCACTGTTGTACCCTGATTTCAAACCTCTCATCTGTGCCACTTTCTTGGTGTTTATGTTTCTATTTGTATTTTAGAGTCATCAGAGGGACAAAAACATAAAGGCCGTTACAATAACCTAATTTTGTTCTTTTGTTCTGGTCCTTGACTATTCAAATGTGGCTGCAACAAGGAACGATGTTTGAATTTGTATTTATTTCAACTTGACATATAGGGCATTATGAATAAAATGTATAATGCCCTATATTATAAATTAGGGCATTTATATTATTACAATAATATAATGATTATTATATTATTATATATAATAATAATAACAATTATTATTATTGTATCTCTCTATACAGATATTATCAAATAGCATCAAATAGGCTATCAAAAAGGCTTAGTGCAAAAGCAGTGATGTGCAAGATTTTTACATTTACATTCTTACTTTCATGTTTATGAAGACTGAAACATCGCCCTGTGTTGATGCAACATGATCAGTAAAAATAACATTGGCGCTAAAACAACAGCTAGCTGAAATCATCTGTGAAGACAGAAACATTTTTGTGACAATGTAATTAAAATGCCCAGCTGTAGTTGAAGACTGTCGTTATTACTGTTAATGACCAACTAGAAATGGAAAACCAACCACAATATGTGTGTCTAGAAATAAAGAGGTAATAGCAGCTGTCTTTTTGAAACCATATCCACCTTATTCCTGAGAGGCTTAGTGTGGAAACGATTATGGGTCTTACTTCCGGCGCACACCGGAAGTAGTAGTATTTCATTGTTATTTGTAGGGTTTTTCTATGATGATAGAAGTTACATCTCTCTTTTCGGCTACTGTACAATATTTAGTAAAACTTGTTTACGGACATGCCTCTCTGCTATCAGAGAGCTGCTCCGTACAGGGGGTCGTAATTGTGAATTTAATCGCGGGGAGCGACAGGAGCACAGCGGTAAGTTTTGTAACGGACTGACAGTGAATTAGCAGCTGCTAGCAGCTCGTTTCTCTGAAGAGCTGACAGTAATGAACGAGAGAAAAGCAGCGAAGCTGGTCAGAGGTCTGCGCTGCAGTTTTTTTTTTTTTTGCTGACAGTATAAAACAGCAGAACTACATAATATTAGCTTGGTGTGATGTGAATTTTCATTTGAATTTAAAAAATAATAAAGTTCAGGAAGTGGCTGCAGCAAGTGGGACCACTTCATGAACATTATTGTTTGGGCCATTACTATAAGACAAAATAAAATATCTGGGTTTACTTTGTCCATCAGAACCAGAACCTCGAGGTTCTCCGTTGCTGAGTGTCACTGCAGATCAGCAGAGAAATGACAGGAGCTGCTGTGCTTCAGACCAATAGGATAATCACCCCAAACATGACTGGAACCGAACTGAATCACACATCAACCTGTTACAGAGAGCAACTTGCCACTGGAAAGTGTTGTAAGATGCCCTTGTGCGCTTCGTGGCTGCACTCTAATAATCAGTCCAAGTTTAATTTGTGGCTGCAGCAAATCCGCATCTGCATCCGAAGCAACTGAGTCAGTGAAGTGGCTAAATATGCTAGTGCGGGTTATTTGCGGCCATTTCTTCAAGTCGCCATCCCTCCCCGCAAAAGTTGTATGTAGCGGTATAACAATATTGCCACATTTAAGCTGTGATAGCTGGTGTTCCCACATATTTTATGGCCTAAAAGCTCTGACGAAAGCCAGTTAGCGAGTTGCTAATGTGTAAACAAATGGCAGTTCCGGTTTGCAGCGGAAGTCACCCTCATAAATCCCGCAAAGCCTCATGGGGGCTAGGAGTAAGCTGGATAACAAACAGTTTATTATCCAGCTAAACACTAGAACACTTTGGTTTGCTGACTTCTGACAAATGTAAAACAAACGACATAAGTTCTTCAGCTCCAAGTTTGGAGTCAATTGCTGAGTGGACTATAAGTGAATTGCCTCAGTATGAAGAACACAGGTGAGAATATGATGATTTTAAGGTGCACAATGGGAATCGATGGTGGACACTTACAGATTTAATTGTAAATGTCAGTAGACATACCTAAATACTTGCAAACAAGCTATGACACAAAACTAAAACAAACAAAACAAGTCTTTCTTAACGAACAAATAAACAAAATAGTAATTTATATAGTATGTATTTATAAAAATATTACCCTCCACGCTGAGAATTAGGTCATTACTTGGAAAAAAAAAATCATGCGTGTTTCTCACTAAGTCGTGGCCATTGTCTTTGGTGTTTTTGCTGCTTAGCAGCAAAGACAAATGATAGTTTTTCCCTGCAGGTGCATCATTTCAGTGAGGAGTTGGGATAATCTGTAGTGCTCAGTTAAACCAAACCATAAGGGGGAGCCAAATATTCATCTTATGTTCCCAAAAAAGCAGGAACATCAGTCAAGATGCCAGCAATCTGTGGTGAATTGGATTTTGTGTTATGACGATGTTGACTACAAATCCTATGCAATGTGGTGTCTTTTACTCTTTTATTAAGTTTGTTTCTGAAATGTGTTGCATGTACTTGTCAGCAGAGTGTTGCATTTTTACAAGAGTTTTGTTTCTCAGACTCCCTGTTAGTGATGATACTTGCCTGATAAGTGTCATTTACAGCAACACTTCTGCTCTCTGTTATTACTGTTGATGAGAAATATGTGAAAGAAGGAATTAACAATGTTTCAAATAAGTGATAAGTGACAAAAACAAGCTGAGGTGAAAGTATTTCAAAACAGAAATTAGGTATGTAACATGTTCCTTCTTCCTTTTAGTGATGGATTATGAAGAATTTAATGGATAGTAATCACACTTAGTTTCTTTAACATTTAACATTACATTTAACTAGAAAAATAACAAAATACATTTTTCTATATGACAGGTCTTTAAGCTCAGTCATCATAAATCAATAAATTTGATCACACTTTTCTACAGTGAACAAAAGAAAACCATTTACAATATTTTTTATCATTGGATGATGTTTCTCAAATAAGTTTGATTTTTGGTGGCTTAAACATGTGAGGGATAATGATTACTTCATGGGCAGAATTAGGTTGCTGTAAAACTTTCTCTTTCTCTTCTGTTTCTCATCCTCAGGACATTCGGTCCGACCTCTTTTGGGACGTCTGCATGAATCAGATGTTCATCTTCCATTGTTGCCAAAGTTAACAAATACTCCTCTTCGTCTTCCTCTGCTTGTTCCTCTGGATTTGAAGAGCCTTCACAACTAAACTGCAGGCTTTCTGCCTCCATCAGAGGATCATCATCATCTGCTTCTTCCTCCTCTTCTACTCCTATATCCTCCTCTGTCTCATCCTCCGTTTCCTCCTCCTCTTCTTCTTCCTCTTCCTCGTAGGTATCCTCTTTGGGGTAGTGGAACACGTGTTTCTTCTCACTGAAGGTTATTTGCTTCTTCCCTCCGCTGTGTTGTTGCAACTCTTTGCTCACCTCCAAACCAACTCTTTCCTGCTTTCTGCCAATACCAGGAGAAGCAGGGATGAGCAACTGTTTCTTCTCCTCTTCCTCCTCCACATATTCAAGCTCTTTGTCCTCTTCTGCTTCCTCTTCTACTTCCCCAACTTCTTCTAATTCATCCTCTTCTTCTTCCTCATCTAAATCTTCTTCTTCCCCTTTTTCCTTTTCCTCTTCATCTTCCTCTTCCACAATGGAGAGTTTCCTGGCCATGATCTCTTCCTCTTCCTGCTCCATCCTCTCTGCAAGGGCCTCAGCAGTGGGTTGGCTGGGATTCTCCTCCAGCTTAATAGTCTCGTACTTATGTCTATCACAGGATTCATCATACTCTGGATAAGTCTCCTCTGGATAGCCTGTGTTAAAGGAGCATGGAAATAGTCAGCTTTACATAAATAAAATGCTCGCGGTTTCACTGGAGGTAAGCCCTGCTCCTCAAACATATTTTCTGACATTATTAGAGGAACTTGAAGATTTATACTTGAGCACATACCTTCCCAATCTGCACCGTAGGGGACCTGCTCAGCCTCCATCTCGGGAGAGGCTCCCTCCAAACGGCCCTCCTGCATCAGCAGTGTGATCTGTCGGAGTTGCCTCAGGAGTTTTTCTTCCTTCTTTGATGTTGAAGTTTTACTCTTTCGCTTTCTGCCACTATAAAGCAGCACAAGTTAACTCGAGAATCTCAGGCAACATGACTATTTATAAAGAGCTAGCTGTCAGGTTTTTACAAAACTGCAGTACAAGGTACACAAGCCGCATTTTGGCTCATAAATTCTTCAACAGTTTGGATTTCCCAAAAGTGAGTTGTTTTAGAAATATCAATTTTATCTTCTGAGGCTCATAAGTGAATGATTACCCACTTATTGTTTTTGTTTTTTAACTGAATATCGCCATAGAAAGTGCATTGCTTACTGGCGCAGCAGCTCTGCTACTTTACAAGGAATTTATTCTTGTAAAGTAGCAGAGATACTGAAGTAGTAATATTTGAAGTTATTTTCATTCTCAATTTTTGCTTTTTCTTTTTAGCCTAGTCTACCATCAAATAATATGTTTCAATCATTTTCAATATGCTGATTGTAATTGTGACTAATGGATGTTCTGGGGGAAAGAAGCTCCTTACCTTGAGGAACAATGACTCCTCCCTGAGACAATCCTGTCTAGCATCATTTCTGTTTGCAAAAGTTTCTCCTGAAGCCTGGCGAGCTCATAATCAGTAGCTAAACATTTCATAAGAATACAGGGATTAATATAAATAAACAGTGTGATAATAAAAAACACAAAATTTACAAATCATTTCAAAAGATTAAAAACAAAATCAAGATCACTTTCATGTGCTTTCAAAATTAATTCTGGCAGTTTTCTTGTGCTCTTGGTTTTTCCTAATATTTCTCTTAAAAGAACAAAATAATAATAATAAAAAACACACCAAACTCTCCCATGTGAAATTTACACCATCAAACTACCAAACAAAAAGTCTGAGCCACACTCAAAGCTAACAAACACTTCCTGTGTCTGAAAGAACTTACCACTTGTGTTCGATGTGGTTTTTGTCTTGTCTGTTGAATAGATCCCTGATTTATTCACCTTTCCCTTACATGTTAGCTGTGAACAAACATACAGTTATGATTACTAGGGCTGTGCAAAGCATCTTTTTATTGTTACACTTTATAGTTTAAATAAAACTCATAATCGCCTTGACAGCAAAGAGTACATTTGCGGTCAAGAGTACATTTAACTGAGTATATTTACTCAGTTAATTAGTTATTTATAATAACTATATTTAGTTATTATATTTATAATAACAAAATGATAGTTTAGTTATTAACTATTAGTTATTATATCTATAATACTTATAACTAAATAATAACTAAATATTTAGCTATTATAAGTTATTATACTTATAATAACAAAATATAAGAATCATTATAAGGCGTATTCATCCCACACTAAATAATCTACCAATTAGAGAGGTTTGTTGCAGTGATTACCTTATACATAATATAAAGGATGTAAAGCAGAATCCCAAAGCCATATGTGGGTATGACTTGAGCCATCAGGTTGTATTTCTTGCCCCGCCCAATACTTTGAACTTTAACCCTGGCTTCAACAGTGTGTGTGAGGGAGCGAGAAGAATCCACTTCCCACTGCTCTGGGTCGTCTGACACTGACAGCTGATGCATCCCAGGAGGGTAAAACCCAGGTCCAACTGCAGGAGGTAAAAAAACAATCACTCAAACACTGCTTGAATTTATTTAACATATATTACTCTTAACTTTCTTTTTAAACTTGTGTTTAATGATTTTTGTTTACACAACCAGCTAATTTGAAAATTGGGCAGATTTGTTAATTGTCAGCATATATTTATATTATCATTCTCTTTTTCAGGCATGTTTGAAATGACATTTTGCAGTAAACCTTCAATAAAATATATGTAGGAGTAATTACTCCTACATGTATTTTCATAAAAACCAAGCTACATTTTTCTAGTTTTATTTTTTTCAATAAGAGCTGCTTATTTAAAATACAAAATGTTAAAATGAAAGATGTGGTGCTGGAATATTTTAAACAAGTGCTTCATAATTTCAAATGAAAATGGCAAAAGTAATCCCACTATATAAATCTGGGAATAGACATCATTTCACAAATTACAGGCCTGTTTCATTACTTCCACAATTCTCCAAAATTTTGGAATAAATATTTGTTGCTAGATTGTATAGATTTGTTAGTAAACAGCAACTACTCGCTGAGAATCAGTATGGATTTAGGTCACAAAGATCCACATGTGTGTGTATGTGTGTGTAAATATATACGGGTGTGTAAATAGGTATATATTTTTTATGTATATATGCTGGTAGATGCATATGTACAGTATATAAGTGTATGTATTACTTTCATCTGGTTCAGGAAATATTATTATAGTTATTATTGGTTTTTTTTAAAGGATACTGGAAACAGGAAGACTATTTATGCAATGATTTAATGAATGGAAAAGGGGTATGATTATATAACTTAAACTTCATCATACTCCTTTTCAGACTCACAGTTACCGAATAAGTGGAGTATTTACATGTATATGAGTATGTACATTTGATAGTAAGGTATTGTATTTTCACTTGAAAACATGAAAGTCTTTATTATTATTATGTTTTGATGGTGAAATATCTGTCTGAGATAAATGATCATCAATCCAAAAAAAATTCAGAAATATCAATAACGAAACTACCTTTCACCCTTTAACAACAGAGGTAATTGGATGTGCACCTTGCAAAAAATAAAAATAAAAAAACATCTATTTTTAGAAATTCATTCCCAAAACTTTTGGGCATCATCAAAGACTCATAGCTTTTTTGCTCCATCTCTTTCTTTTTGTTTTATCATGAACTCTGAACTAACCTGAAGCAAATTAGGTCTGATGTGTGTTAAATATTGATTTGAGTTATATCGTGAGGTCCTATATGAGTTGCTATCTTGGTCCGGGAGTAATTTTAAAAGTTGGACTCTCTTTTTCAGGTTTACCCTGCTTTATGTTTTCTCCAGGATCAGAGAATGGCTCTCATTCATTTGCTAGAGTCCTATTGTAATGCTTTAGAAAAGGCTTTATAATCTTCTCCAGGGTGACTGACTTTGATTTTTTTTATATCTTCTTTATACATCAGAACATGATCTGTTGCTTTTTGGGATCTTTTTTGTCCTCATCATGTCAGAAAAGTTCTATTATAGAGAATACTCATCAAGCAATAATCAATCCCAGTTGTAACAGGTATAATCAAACTAAAACATTATTCACACTCGTTGGTGGTGGGTGTCCATAGCAGCAATTTTGTTTGGATAATCTTTTAAATAAAATTGTCATTTGGAAGCTGCTTTTTTGTGTTGACTCAAGTTAATGTTGCCAGATATTAAAATTTGTTGGATATTAAACATGAGATATCTCTAGGCGGCACATTTTTCTTTATTTTTCCAGCGCTGCACATAAACGTCTCTTACCACATGAACATATATTAAAAACCATTACAGTAAACTCATTTACAGTAGGGAAAATTCTCTGTAGAGTACTAGCTGACAACAACAACAACAACACAGGGACTCAAGATGGAGTAGGTTGGATGATGACCTGATAAACTGCCTTACCCTCTGACTGGCCCCTCTCATTTTTTCCTCTGGGTAAAAGCATCTTGGGCAGGAAGAGAGACACACAAAGAACAGAACATGATATAAGGGTAACCTTCTGGCAAGTTGTAATGGTCATTCTGCCTCAGAAAATGACTGCCGTCCAGTATTTTGTCTTTACTAGAAAAGCGAGAATCTGTCCCCAGATGTCAGCTCTCATGTGACAATGTTCCATCCAGATTAGTGAGGATTAGAGAAGCTGCATTCAAGCGCTGTCTGAAATATGGGCTATAAATCTATAAACAGAAACCAGCTGCTTGTTGTATAGTTTTATAGACTTTTAACTACCACAGATGGATAATAAAGCAATCAATCCCTTGATTTAATGCTTCAAGTTGAATTTATTAAATCAGTCATAAATTTAGCAAAGTCAAGGACCACTGAAAGGTGCTATAAATCTATTAGTAAATAATGTTCTGAACTTATTGGAAGAAACTTATAATCAAATTAGGTCATACAATTTCTTTTTGCAAAAAACAAGTGAGTAGCTGCACTCAGTGGTAAGTCTTGGATATATTTGCAGCACATCTGAGTCAATATAGATATGGGGAGAATTATCAGTTAAAGTTATAAAGAAATCACAACAGATTTTTCTTCAGCTATGATTCAAAGCTTGATTCAAGCCAAACTTGGATAATGAAAATGTTACTTCAGCTGTTTTCAGACTGAGCTGAATTATATTCTCAAACTTTCATAAATCAGATGTGAGCACACTTTCAAAAATGATCTTCAGACTATGTTCAGGTTCAAGGGTCTTCTCCCTCTTAAAAAACTCTGTTCTGTGAGATTCAGATGATTTTCTGGGGGATTAGCTTGTATTTTCACCTTGCAAATAGACACTCATTTGAATCAGGTGTGTTGGAAACATTAATCGCATGCTATGTTGGGGGTCTGATGTCTAGAACCAAGTGACACTGATTAAGAAGCACTTAAATTAAAATTAGTTTTAATGAATCATATATGAGCACACTTTCAAAATTTTTATTTAAGTGGTAAATGCTCTGTTTTGACTTAAAAGCAAGTAAAGAAGCAAATAAATCACATTAACAATATAAAATCAATGCAAAACAGTGATGACTCTGAGTGTTTAACTGTCTGTGATGAAAACAGAGTAATGTGACAGTCAACAATGGTTTAAATATTTATTATGTTATCATAAAATGTTACTGAACTTATAGCTTTGAGTACAAATATTAAATGAGGCAATGTGAACATAACACTTCCTAACACTTCCCTCTCTGGAGTGCATTTCATATCAAAGACCAGCAGATGGCACCACAGATTCAGTTACAAAAATACCACAAATTCAAGTCAAGCGCTCATCAACTTGACAGTGAAGTAACAATGTAATTTTTACTATATTTTTTAATGTAGTTGCTAAATATAGACGTGTCTGGAAATGGTCTAAGTAATAATTACATATGTCAGAAATTTTTAACAACATCACATGGAAAGCTGGTGTAAGACACAAGATAAATTTTGTTCAGATTACATTGTTTGATTTGCGTTTGACAACGCAAGTTTTTTTTTATTTCCATACATTCATCCATTGTTTCTAGTAACTTGTCTTTGCAGGGTCATAAAGGTGCAGGTGCCGGTGTCCTGTGGTCATCGGGTGAGAAGCAGGTTTTGTCCTGGAAAGGTTGCCAGTCCCTCACAGCAGTGCAGAACTTATAATGTCAAAGAGGAAAACATGAAGGTCATACTAATCAGCTAATTAACAAAAAACTTCCAAAGGTGTTTTGAGCCTCTAAATGAGCGGTGTCAAACTCATTTAGGGACACATCAAGATTAGGATTGTCCTCATTGGGTTGTTGTTGCAGAATGTATTGATAAACTATCTAAAAAAAAACAACCTGTTTTAATATTACGGCATCCTCTACATTCGATGAGTACTACTAAAACTTAAATATTTAACATTGAAGTAATTTTCCACTGTGCACATAAAAAGTTATTTAATTTGAGTAAAAAAATAAATTATATTTAAGCACACAACTGTTGTCTTGATTTTGTCCTTCTGTTGCCCTGTAGAATTGGTATCCTGCATGTTTTAGTTCTCTCTCTGGTTCAACACACCTGGATCAAATGATGACTCGTTAGCAGACCTCTGCAGAACATTAACATGCTGAGGGGGTATTTACCACCACCAGGGAGAGAACTAGGACTGCAGGATATTGAGTCTAGAGGGCCACAAAACTAGCTGTGGTAGATTTAATTTAGCAATAAAGGGGAGGACACTTTCCAGATGTCCAGAAGACGATCACTGACACCCTCCATGAGATATAAAGCCCAACTGTTCACTGCTAAAGAAGTCGGTTGTTCACAGAGTCCTGTATCCAAGTATATTCTTAGAAAGTTGACTGAAAGAAAAAAGTAGGAAAAGGAGCACCAAAAACAGCGATAACCGCAGTCTTGAACGAAATGTCAAACAAAATCCATTCAAACATTTGGGGTATCTTAACAAGGAGTTGCTGAATCTAGAGTCAGTGCATCAAGAGCCACTATACACAGATGAATCCAACCCATGGGCTGCAAATCTCCCATTCCTCATGTCAAGACGCTCATGAACCAAAGTCAACATCAGAAGTGCCTCATTCCTGGGCTAAGAAGAAAAGGAACTGGACTGTTGATCTGTGGTTCAAAATGGAAGTAAAGTTTGCTTTTCAGTTGGAAATCAAGGTCCCAGGATTTGGAGGAAAAGCGGAGAAGCACAGAATCCTTGTTGCTTCTAGTGAGAAGTTTCCACAATCTGTGATGGTTTTTGGTGCTGTGTCATCTGGTGTTGGTCCACTGTGTTTTTTGAAGTCCACAGTCTACCAGGCAATTCTACAGCATTTCATGCTTCCCCCTTCTGAAAAGCTCTATGGAAATGCTGATTTTTTTTTTATTATTATTATTTTCCATTTGGACTTGGCACCTACCCACACTGCCAAATGTAAAAGCTGTTTCAATGACCACAGTGTTCCTGCTTTTGACTGGCCAGCAAACTATCTATGGAGTACTGTCAAGAAGGAGATGAGAGACGCCAGAACCAAGAATGCAGATGACCTGAAGGCCGCTATCAAAACAGGCTCCATTACACGTCAGCAGTGCCACAGGCTGATCACCTTTGTGCTAACCCACACTGATTCAAGCGAAAGGAGGCCAAGTGAGTATTGGATATGTAGAAATGAACATACTTTTTAGAATCCTAATCTTTAGATTTAAAATACTCCTTCTTATTGAGGCACCGAATTTTGGGTTTTTATTATTTGTAAGCTGCAATCATAAAAACTGTAGGAAATGCATTTCTGAAATGAGTTACAAAAAATGTTGAACCTTTTCATGAAGTTTTTTTTAGATGTGCTGCATATTCTAAGTTGAAAGTGATGTGCAGAGGCATACTGCTTTTACAAATGGTAGCATGTTATCACTGCTGATTTCATATGGTAAGCTTGCTTTTTAAACCACACTACTCTGCTTTAGACTCCTCTGTCTGAATGCCAGATAGAAACGTTGGTTATCTGGAACTTCTTTTATTTTTACACCAAAATGACAAAAGTTTCAAAAAGTTATTTATTTAAAAGTATTTGAATTGCTACACAAACTCAAACGCATCCCATTCCAGATCTTTGCTGCAGCACCGTAAAGAACTTCCTTAAGTTCCTATTGCTCTTGTCTGCTTTCCAGAAAATTGAGAAGATGGCTATTTTGAAAAATAGCATGTGACTTAGCTAAGGTTTTTCCGTTAAAATTTTTATTGTTGGGACTTTCCTTGTTGCAAATCTCCCCAGCAGCTGAATTTAACTTTTTTTCTGGTATTTTTTTCAGATATCAGCGCATGTGCTAAAACTTAAAGGTTCTAGTAAAAATTAAACTACCACACTTGATGTTTTGCAGATATACTGCATATTTTATTCACCAGTAAATGAACAGAAGTACTTTTAGCAATTGAAAACTTGTTGGATAACTAATGTTAAGTGATATTTAATTTCAGGACTTTTCATCTATTTCCAACTGAATATTGGAGCATTCTTTGCTGTAATGTTTTGATTTAATTTCCAGTAAGAGAAAGGGAGAGAGGCTTGTGGAGAACCAAGACGTAGTCCATTGAAATTGTAGTTTTGGGTCCACATCGACAGGATCAGACAGTTGCAGCAGACTAGTTGGATGAGCATGAAGGTATATTTGGGCATATATAATTTTGAACTAAATATACCTCCATAGTTTGAACATAGCAAGTAAATCTAATTACATCTAAGTATGCAATGCCAAAAGTTCCTCCATGTCATTAGATAAGAAAATTAACAAATGTACTTAATAAATTGGTTGGTGACTGTAAAGTCATAATAAACCTATTTTATTTCAACATGGAAAACATGCATTTTTTATGTCAATAGTTTCAGAATTTTGTGATATTTATATGGTTGGGAAAAAAACTGCCATGAGTCTCATTATAGTCTCTATTCCTTAGCTGTTCAGAAAAAGCCTTCTACCTGTAAATATCCATCAGATGGGGCAGAATGTGAATATACAACACAAACAAAACTGTTTCCCATTTAAATTAGTTGAAGCAGTCATTTATAATAATGAAGCTGAGAACATTGATATTGTGATTCCGATTATTGTTACTGTGCCTTGTAGATACAGGCAGTCCTAGAAGAAAACAAAAGGGAAGACAGTGCAAAAGGCTCCAGACTGAGTTGCAGGCTTACCTTACAGCAGCACATGTCAAATAGTGGGAGGTGTGAGAGGCAGGGCAACTTTCCTGGAGTGGTGTTTTTATTCATACTTGAATAATAAACAAGCCTCCAGTCACTAGGTGGCAGCAGTGCTCAAACGTATCAACAGGCTGCCTGTTCAACCCAGTAGGCAAAATAGCCTTGAGAGTCACACAGGTGTACAGTAGAGGTGTGCCATACAGCATATGTTGGTACTAATCCAATACCAAGTAAACACGTTATCACCAATGAAGATATCAATACTTTTTACTATCCAAGTTTTATACAAAATCACACTTGTGTTAGGTGTTTTGTGATTTTTTTTTTCCCGCTTCGAATTAGGCAATTGAAACCTAGGACAGAATTTGTTTCTAATTTATAGGTGTCTTCAAAATATTAACATGATAAACAGAAACAATTAACAGAAAAACAAAGGACACTTGTGTGCATTTTACTTAAAGTGCAAATAAATTATAAATAGAAAGCAAATCAAAACAATGTTTTAGATAAATGGATAATATAGACCTGAGAAACTACAATGGAAAACATTTCCAAAATGAAACTGAAGGATTGTTCCTACCCTGCTAGGATTGATGCGATATTAATATCGACTTGGTATCGATATGACCAATATTTTGGATCAATCTGCCCATCTGTGCAGAACTGATGGAGGATGGAAAGTTGAAAAGCTTGTGATGGTGAAAAGAGAATTGTGGCAGAGGCAATTACAGCAAGTGATGGCAGAAAAAGACAAGGAAATACAACAAAACCTATGTAGCTATTGGGTTTACCGTGAAAGCAAAATGTTATGCATATTTAAGCTCTTCTGATAAGCTAAATAAAATTGTGAAGAAAAAAAGCTTATGAACCTAACAAGCAGCGTTTACAGTTTAAAAAAAGCTTTGAATGTTACTGTTTAGTCTAAAAATGTACATCTCAGTGAGTCAATTGCACTTTTTCTCTTTTAAGATTCGCACAGACAGAAGTTTTGATTAAATGTTACAAACTGAGTTAATCAACTGAACTTGGAAATTGTTTAAAGACCTAAAACAATAAAATGAGCTTAAAATTTAAATTGTTGCAGCTCATGTTATAAATCAATTTTGATAATCAGATGATTGGATGCAGAACGCTGGTGAAAGTGGATTGAACAAATAATTGCAGCTCAGTTAAACATTACCTACTACTAGAAGGCTAAGGTTTTATAGTAATCTTTTAAGTGTACCAATATTTTTCTTCTGATTGGAAGTAATAGTAACATTGGACAACAGCCAGAGACTCAACTTGAATTTTACAGAGAATCTGTGAAGGGAGCTAAATATTATGGTGATGGCAAGGAGGCCTTCCAACCTCCAAAACTTGGAGCTTGTTACTAAAGAGAAATTGTCAAAAAATATTAAGATAAACATCTAACAAACTGACTAGCAATTATAAGACTTAATGGCTGTAATGCCAACAAAGATTTTTTCCAGTAATCTTTGAGGAAGAAATGACATTTTTATGAGCTTGAATATTTTTGACTTCACTGTAGGTTAGAATGGCCCAAAGTCGAGACCTAAATCCAATTAGGAATTTGTAGTAAGACTTGAAGTTTACCGTTCAGATTCACTTCATTGGTGCTTTGATGTGTAAAACATGTGACAAAAAGTGTCCTCAAAGTACTTGGGGGTGGGGAGAATGGCTAAAGAAAATGTACATCAGAAATCTTTTTAAAATTATGCACTACTTTGTGTTGATCTATCACAGAAAGTTGCAGGAAAATACTTTGAAGTTTGACTGTAATGTGACATAATGTAAAATTCAAGGGGTATAACGGTTTTATAAATTAATGTACTTCATGGCTTATAAAGAAATACAAATTAATTTGTGCCATTCTGACATCCATCACATTAAGTTGTCTTTCACACAATTACATAAATATACTATGTGGACATGCTAGTTGCTCTGAAAACATTTAGTCTGGGAATAGATATTGTAGGACACTTTGCATAGTTCCCCCCAGGTCACATTCATTTCTATTTGCCTTTTATGCCATCTTTAAACCATTGCATAATTTCTTTATTATGCAGATAATGAAATGCAACTCCACTTATTATGCAATTCCCAGAACCCACAGGGATTCACTGTCATAACACTCAGTCAGAGGTAGACAGCTTAATATTTTTGAGCAGCGACATGCAAGTTATTCGTAGCTTTTTATTTAATGTTTTTGTTTTTAAGATGAGAAGATCCAATAGCTTTCAGTTAAAACCAAAATTCTTGGTTTTAATTTTTAAATAACGTTAAAGTTTTTTTTTTTTTTTAAATATCACCCTTTATTTATACAAAAAAACTTTAAAAGAAGATTAGAAATCTAGTGATTGTGAAGCTGAGACTGCAGTGTGACTGTTCAAGATTGTACCTCTTGGTCAGATGTCATTGTTTTAACTTGACCTGTTTCAGATTAGCTTTACTATATATGGCGACAACAAATTAACAGCTGGTGGCAGTTTTCAGGTAGGAATGGTCATTTTTACGGTGTGAAGTGAAATTCTGCAAAAATGAGGTAAATAACTCTAGACCACAAGTGCTGTCATTTGTGCAGCATCACATGGGTCCTAATTTTATCTCGCTGAAGTACATCAGAAATTGTTTTCTTAGTAAAGCTTTTATACATATATGGTGAAATACAAAATGTTGCGACAGCATAAACAGTTTCGTGGAAATGTTTGTATGTCATGTCATTTGGCCTATTTTTTTTTTTCTTCAAAAATATCTTTATTAGAATTGTTGTGGTTTAAACAAACAACTTGAACAGTATGCAAATTGTGGCAACAACAATAGTAGTATAGTAGTATAGTTCAAGTCAAAATAAAATACAAACAAAAAAGTACAACAAAATGTCTCTCACAATCCTAGTTCCAATACAACCCATCACATATTTTACATATCGTCTTTAAATTGAGATTTTAACAGTATACGTCCTCAAATAGAATTGTCTTTGGGAACTGCAGTTATCATGTTCTTCAGTCACTTGTACCGTCTTCCGAGATGTTCAAATCCTTGACATACCTAATGAAGGGATTCCAGATGAACTCAAACAAATCTTGTTTGCCCTTTAATATATACGTAATTTTTTCCAGATAACATCTGCTGCAACCATTGGTTTATGGTCGGTCCATGAGTCTTTTTCCAAAACATTGATATACATCTTTTTGCATTAAGCAAACTTAAGTTTATAAACATTTGGCCTATTTAATAGGAATACAGTATGTATAGGCACAACTGCTGTTTGTGAACATAAACCTTGTTGGGTATGAAAGCAATTCCCTTTAAAGCTGTTCATAGTTTTAATGTGTTCTTTGTTATAAAATTTCTGCTTAGTCATTTGCATTCATTGGCAAAGGGATATTTTTTGCATGGTAGGGAAAATTGCAGCTGTGTTGTTGCACATCAGGATTTTAACTTCCATCCCACCAGCTGCATGTGTAGCTTTAGCTTGAAATGTATTTTTAGGACTAAACAACATATTGTGAAAAAAAAACTAACTGCAGATAGATTTACAGAACTTTGGTGGAGTGATTTTGTGCTTAAAATGACATTTGAAAACATTGATTGGTTATGTAGTAAAAAGTGACCCTTTCACAACCACAGCATGACTCCGTAACATAAAGTTGTTAAATGGAACATGCCAATGCACCCCTGTGGACATCAGCGTAAAATCGCAGGTCAGAACAGGTGCAAAAATCACAGTGCCTCTATGAATGCTGCCAGAACTTCAGAGCTGGTTTCAGACTCTAGTTTTTGTGTTTAGATCTTCTTTGTCACTATGGTGAAATACTGGCAAACTGAGCTCTCGGCAGAGCGCTTTTATATGGTACGTTAGATATCCACTGCTCAGATACCACTTTCTGACTCTGTCTCCTCCTGAATAAATCACTTTGTAAATCTTTAATATATTAACTTAAATTTGAGTTGGAGACTTTTCCATTGTTACTTGTCTCTTGGGTGTACATAGCACCGTGTTAATGCAACAACATAAAAGTACACTGGGAACAAATCGCTAATCCATCACAGGCCAACATAAAGACATATAGTACAAACAACCAAGCATACACACAGTCACTAAGGGGAGTTAAAAGTGACCAGTTAATCCAGCAGTCATGTTTTTAGACAGTGGGGGAAAACCCACACATGCATGGGTAGAACATGCCTATGAACTCTAGAAACGTCCTATGCTGGGATTTGAACCCAGGACTTTCTTGCTGCTATGCAGCAGTGCTACTAACTGTGCCACTATGCACATTGGCATTGTTGTTAGTCACTATATCCAATAGAAGGTTGTCTGTCAGCTTCCAAGTTCAGTGTATAATGTCAAATATGGGGAAATCTTGATAATGCATTCTCAGAAAAAAGAAAACTAAAAGAGACTCTAGTAAGTGAAGGTTGTTTTGTGACTGTTAAATAGAGATGTTTCACCATTTCTGTCATCGTCTTCTTTGTTTCTTTCACTGTTCTCATGTTAGCTATACTGCACCACACTGCCGCCCTCCCACCTCCCGATTACCAGTGGCATTGTTCTGTCATGCTTCCTGCTGACTGACAAGAATACTCCTGAAATGAATGAAAGCGACTGACAGAAGGCTCCATGCGTATGCATCTACAGATTTAATGCTGAGAATAATTGGCTTTATGTTTGAATTGGATTGCAATGAGCCTGGGGTTTGTAACCCTTTTTCCTGACCACAGGCACAAATTTTAACTGACCATTTTAAATGTGTACAACTTTTGCAGATGTGGAACTCCTAAATCTTAAAAAGAGATGTGTATTTGTAGCTTCTCTGTATTAATTTTTTTTTTAATTCAGATATTGTTGGATACTGCTCTGTGACTTAAGAGCAAATCCTTTATCCACAATACAGCTGAAAATGCTGTCATAGCTGGCATGGATGAACATTATTGGCCATGCCATACACCCTCCATAAGCTTTTAATCCCAGGAAACAAATATGTATTTGTGTACCCTCTCTGGATGAATGGATTATAGATTATCACTGCCAACCAGCATATGATGCCAACAGAGATTATGGCTGCTGTATATTGAATAAAATAGATACCACTGTTTGGAAAATTGTGGTACCATGGACTATTTCAAGGTAAGATGAATTGTGCAGCAGTATTTGACACATCCAGGGTATTAGGGATTCTGAATGTAAGGATTACTTTTCATTATGGACTGCTATTTTAAAGACAGTTGAGTTTCAAATTGCCATTTTCACTCCTGCTCCCTGTTTCTGTTTTCTGCTCCTATTATTCCAGCCAACTCAACTGTGAACTGGCTCAAAATGTATTTCCATATTTCCCCCCATAATTGCAGCATTGTTGAAATAAGACTTTCATCGTTCTCATGGAAACCCCTGAGTACACATCAAGCTGTGCACTTACTCAAAAAATAAAACCCACTAATGTCAGAGTGAAGAAAATATCAGAGTGCACTCCCATTCCCAAAATCCAGCTGGGAAGTCTTAAATTTTGAGTCCGACCATGAGCATTTTCACTACATTCAGCCACAAGCTTTTTAAAAACGAGGGAAACTCAGGCTGCTGGCCCTTTTCGGACGCTGCCTTTGATCCTTTGTCTTCTCATGGTGACGCCATACCGGAGGTATGTCCAATTCACTCTGCAGTGTACAAGCACTTATCTTTTATCTGTTTATTATGCCTCTCTCTTATCAACACTGTAATTGCTTAATTATTCTTCATTGGGCTCAATTAAAACACAATGGACTTTGCAGCTGTAAAAGTCAACTCTTTCTGCTCCCGCACAGCAAGATATGCAAAGAATGGGAGAGATAGGCTGTTGCAGTTGGCCTTCTATTATGTACTTGGAATAAATGAGATTCTGTTATTCTTTGGATGAAAGTCTGGCCTTTCTGATTATTATGCTAACAGCAAAATATAACATTGACTTGTGTAAAATGTTCAGGCTCCTCGAGCCGAGTAAGGAATAGATTCACACACATGGCAATCAACGCACCTTCCCCAAACAAAATTACTTTTTAGAAATAGAAATCGTTTTCTTTCTCTATTCATGCAAGTGATTTGTTGCGCAATGTCACCTTACTCAATAGTAGCGAACCAGGTTTACATCAGTTTTTTTTTCTCTTTTTTTTTCCCTCTCCTCCCCGTGCCTCTATCTAAATCAGTCAATTTATTTCCAAATTGCATGTCGAGTGTAGGAGCAAGGGCTTATGGCAGTATATTAAATCACTGCACTTCTACAGTATATGTTTTGAGATGGTTTAATTTTTTTCCTCTTTTTGCTGATATTGATGGGATGCACCTGGCTTTGAGTGTCATGAAGGACACACTGTCACATTTTTTTTCTAGTTTAGCGTATTCAAAGAAGAAAGCCAGCTGTGAGAAGTGAATGAAGTGGATTAATGGAGTTGAAATGTGTTTCACAATATGGGCCAGACCTTGACTGTCTTTTTAGCTGTGCGTTTGCCAGTTTGCACGCCTTTTAATTTATATCTATGAGGATGACGGACTATCACCAAGGGATGCAATTTAAATTTGTGTTGCTTTTGTGGGCTGACATGAACAAAACATTCTCACCTCTCTGTAAGGAGAATCTGAACGTGTGCTCCACCTTGTGATTGCAATTTTTTCCCTATGTATGCACGGAAATTAAGACATTGGGCTTGGAGCAGGGAATAGCAACAAATATATTACAATTTATGAGTCATTTGTTCTGCAAACATAATTAAACAGTGTAGAAAGTGCATTTACTAGCAGACTGACCAGCTGTCAGTCACCAGAATGTTAATTTTCCGATGTTAATTTGCAGGACGAGATTATTCCAGACAGCGAATTAACTACAGCAATTCTTCATTACACTATACATATTTTCCTCTGGAAGTCTAAAGCTAATATCTTGAAACTGCAAGCATTTTATTTTCCGCTGAATTTTACAAACTTCATTGTAGGACATGCGTGCACTTCATTTTAAGTATTAAATAGCAGCATGTCTCCCTTGAGCCTTTGAGGCACCTTGAATGCCCTTAACCAGCTCTAATAGGAGATAATGATTGGTGCTCAACAAAAAGAGAGATTCATTTTGAATTATTAACAAGTTAACTTTGTAGTGGAGGCGCTTTATCCCCGAGGACAAACAGCCCGAATGTTTGCAAAATATAATTAAGCCAAGGCATCTTTAAATGTCATTGCTGCCTGTGCCATGTTTCAAATTGTTCTGCATCAACAGAATTTAACGAGATGGCTAAGGAATCCATTTCCTGCAAGCATGTGATAAGCCACACATACAGTGGAGCACTTTCATTGATTGCCAAAATAAAGCATTTTGTATGCAAATGGGGGAATGGAGTGGCTAAGCTGATTCAGCCTCATGGACACCAAATAATGGTCTTTACAATTAATACTTTTACATGCTATCCATTGAAAATTTCATCTTCCATTTAATGGCTCTAAAACATTAACACATGCCCAGAAAAGAGGGGGAAATTCACTCTGTTCCAATGGATTAATAAGAAAGCCAACAAACAAATAAAGCCACGCATCCTTCCCTCCCTCCGTCTCCCAACCCGCTTCCCCCAGAGTTTTGGTCCCTTTCCTGTCGTCTCATGCTCCTGCACATTTTGGATTAACAGATAATCTTTGAACATGAAGGAAGGTCTGCTAACCCCGGGGGTATGTAATGTTGTAAGTGAAAGAGAGCAGCGGATTGGAGGCAGTGCCGCATTGTTAGGACGTAACATGCTTGTCTTGTCTTTGTAAACATGTGGCTGTTTTTGTAGAGCTGATATGCTTAAACACCCCTCTTTGCAGGTCGTGTTCCTGGAGACTTGCATGTTTCAATAGATAAAAAGGAGCTTGGGCAGCACGGTATCAGCAATAAAGAAAAACTCTTTCAATTGTAGGTTGCGGCGTGTTTGCGAGGGTCGTCAAACCACTTGTGGTCAGAGAATCCAGGCAGCCTGCTGTTGACCTTCCCTCGTGTAGCTGTTTGATGCTAATATTAAATACAACCTTCAAGAGCCTGGAGGACGGCACAAGTAGATCCATTTTCTCTATTATAGTTAAAAATGTGGAATATTTCATCTGGTTCAAGAATCAGACTCTACTTTCATGTATTGTCTTTGAGATTTTCTTCTTTTTTAAAAACTTTTTCTAATATTATGTGTCAAAGTTATAATGTACGAGAAACAAATTATATTTCAGAGCTTTCTCTTAAAGGTCACATTATCCTAATGAAAAAGACATATTTATCACCTTTGAGTTGTGAGTCATTTTGTGTCTATATTTTTTATTTAGTTTCATGAATCTTGCGTTCCCTTTGTGCGTTAATTTTGTTCAGTCATTCCCTTCCATTCATTTCCTGAACATTCATGATCTTAGTCTCCTTCCCTCTAAGCAGTTTCCACTCAGTTTCACCTTGTGTCCATCACTCTACCCAGAACATGTATCTCCCAGTTTTATTTGATATTTGTCAGATCCTCCTTTTGTCCTTCTGCTGTTTCTGTGTCTGGTACTTGTGTTGCATATCAGAGCAGTTGCTGACAATTTTTTCTGCAGCAAGAAGGAGCTAGGTTTAAATCCCTGTGAGGGCATTTTGGCACACAATTTGCATGTTTTCCTTGTGCATCCACAAGTTCACTGAGGGTACTGCACCTTCCTTCCACAGCTCAAAGCCATGCATTTTTTTGGACTGTGGGGTGATTCTGTGTAGGAGTGGTTGTCTGTCCTGGGACACATTGGTGACCTGTCTAAGATGCTTTAGTTGGTAGCCTGGTTAAAAACCAGCCCCTTGTCCCACGCTATTTGCTTTGGGCAGGATCTGGGCTTTTGGCAATCAAGAAACGATTGCTTCCTGGAGGCATGGACTGTGTTGAGGTTTTTAATTTTACCCAATTGCCAACGTTTGCCCCTGATGCATGTAATGTGCCAGTTCAGTTATAAAGTTTACCAGAAATTTCCTGCCCTGTAAAGAACCATCCTCCACTAAAAAGAGAGAAGTACCAATCCAAACGAGGTGACTTAATGTTAATTCAATATTTGGAAGCGTGGCCAACACAGACCAATCGGCTTCATTCATTTTCTCTTCTGTCATTGCTAAATCTACAGGCTGCAATTCTAAAACGGCTCAGAAAATCAATGCTATTGTTCACAAATTCTTCTGCTTACTGACTAGTCCTGAGACAATCCAAGTGAAAGAGACAAAGCCCAGACTGTGCTGGAAGCTATCATTTTGCTAGGCTACTTAGTCTGCAACATGTGTGGACCATGTGCAGAGGTTGGTGTGGCTGTTCTGGCTTCGAATCCCCGTCTTCGGCCATTTACTACATGATTTCTTCTTCTCTATCCATATTCACTAAAGGCCACTAGTGCCAAAACAATCATTTAAAGAAAAGAGAATAGATGGCACTCAGCCTGTCAGCTTTGTTGCAAAAAAAAAAAAAAGTAGAAAACACATGCACTGGCAAACAAGCAACAAAGTATTTTCCTTGGTCTCTTGATAGTTGAAAAAATGAAAACATGATGGCTGTAGGACAGCTTTTTAAGGATCTATTTGAGCTGTTATTTTCCAGGACAATGATCCAAAACACACATCTAAACTGGTTTTGGAATTGTGAAAGCAGGCTGACATCAAGCTTTTGGAAAGGCCTTCTAAAATTCCTGACCCTAATCCATTTGAAAATTTATGGACCATACAATTTACAAAAAACTGTGTCCAGCCCAGAAAATCATCCAATTAAAATGAACTCTACTGACCAATAGGAATTTATATATTATTGTCTTTTGCAATATTTTATCTTTTTAAGATAACAGGAAGGATCTAACAGAACTATCATATCTCTGTCACTGCTTTTTTTGCATTTGGACTGGTGCTCTTATAATTAGATTATCTCATTTTGTGGTCTGTCTCTCCCACAGTTTAATGGAACCAGAGAGGAGAGTTAGCGCAAACCTGTCGTTTTTCTGAGTGAGTCCATTCCCACAAGCATCTATTAACACTGATGTCATCAATTTAACGGCAAAGCATTCATCATAGCCCTGCTGCGGGTGCGTTTTTAGTTTTACACCTAATGAAAAAAGAAGGGCCTGATAACTTGTAAGAGGGGATTTGTTAAATTTGCATCAAAAATGAACAAAGGTGCTCATACCTTTAATCTAAAAATATGGAGGAAGCCATTCCACTAATAACTTTCTCTCAAAATGTGTTTTGTTGAACAGATATTTAGTTTAACTGAAAACTGTGTTCATTTTTCCTTACCTTCTGTAAAAGAACCAGAGAGCAGTAGCATTTCTGGATTTGAATGCATTTCACTTTCTTATTTTATCCTTACATTTTACTAATCTCTCCATTTTTTGTATTTGAAGTATGTTTTGGAAATTGTTTATCTGAAGCACTTTGAAGTATTTGTACATTTGTAATTAATGCACTTTGCTTTGGTTTGGATATCTATTAAGTGGAAGACTTGCCAATGAAAACAGTCACTGATGGAGCTGAAGTAAATGCACAGGTGCATGGGGATGATTTTGTTTATTCATTTTCAGTTAGTCTAATGGATCAGAGTACAAAGGAGTTCTGGTAGTACTGTGTAGCTCAGTCTAGTTTTTCTTGAATTCTTTGGAAAATACAATTCCCACAACAATCAGAGTGTTTCTTTACCACAGCAAAATGTGTTTCATTACTTGTGAATGTCTGGTGTTTGTACATTTGACCCACAAAGCTGTTGTGGCCACCATTATAAATTAAGCATTGTATCTAAATGGGATAACGGTAAAACGAGCTTTAGTGTGTTCCATCAATCATTTGTTTATTTACTAAGTCAGTTTTTATCCTTCACAACTTTTGTATGCCTGATAAATTTATTTATTTATTTAATTATTTAAAGATTTAAATATGAATTTGTTCATATATTTTCGGCCTTATTGAATTACTTACATCACTCTTTTATATATTTTTATATATATATATGTAGGGATAATATTTGTTTATATTTGTATTATTAATATTTAGGACCTTAGATTGGAAAAGCTTGTCAAGTAAGGAGCAATTTCCGTTTGGGGATCAATAAAGTCTATTCTATTCACAAACTGGTGACCTACTGCTAACTTAGGTAGGTACAATTGAAATTGAAATTTGTACATTGGTACAATTAAGTCAGCTACTAAAGTAACCATCACTTTGTACCTTCTGTACAAATATCTGACCACTGACATCAGTGTGCTGAATGCTGCAGAAGCCTCTGGTCATAAGGTTCTCTTTCTTGTCATGAATTTTGACGAATCATACCTGCCACTTTTGATGCACGGTGTGGGTACTGAGATGAATAAAATTTAGTGATCTGCTGTGTCACATCAGGGTACATTACTTTTGTTGTGATGTCAACATCTCTCCTTGTTTAAGCTCACTGATCTAGAGAATAAAGTTTAATGCCAAATAGTGCATTAGAGCCCCCGGTGGGAAGACAGTGAAAATAATCAAAAAGTGGATCAGAATGTCTAGTGGTCATTGATGCCAAATGACCACTAGAAGTTGAGGCTGCACACCTGCCTTTAAGGACATGGTAAATGCACAAATGTGTGGCAGGAGAATCAAATATTACATACTACAGGTGCTCATTAGAGCTGTCACAATCTACACATTCAAGCTTGGGTTTTGCCTAGTTTAATTGTCCTCAAAAATTTGGTTCACTTGAAACTTTGTGCTTTTCTTTCATATCTGAATCTACTTCTACTCAGTCATTATTAGGTGACTACAGTCCCTGTTTACACATGATAAATTGTTTTGTCTTTATTGTTGGTGCTTTTGTTACTTTTCCTCTTGGGTTGTACAGCTCTTAAAATGTGAACCGCCTATGATTTAAGAGCCTCAGCCAGCATCAAAAACTGTCGACAGCACTGTTGGAAGTAAATGAGAGAGATTTCAGAGTTACTAACAAGTAGTGAGAGTGCAAAATGGGCAAGAAGTACGATGATGGGACTGACCTGAATGGTCTAGGACAGAATCCCCTGTCTGCTGCCCATGCTGGAATTTTGTGCTTGAGAAGTGTTTAACTTTCTTAAATCCCAATTGCACTCAGCGGGAAGTGCCGCCCTCCCTTCTACCCATAAGTTTATTGTCTGCCCTTGTACCTGGGTCTGAGGATGGGGGTGGCATTTGGTAGCTGTTTGGAGGGAGGGGGATCAATGGGATGGCAGCTTGTCTCTTAAACAGAGGTGAAGTAAGCCAGAAGAAGAGGAGTGGGGTGAGATAGCAAAGGCTCTGGATATCTAAGTGGGAATTATCCATGACACCTGGGCTCTCAAGCTGCAACCCTAAAGCCAATGATTTAGAATCACCTCTATTTGTGGGATAGCCTGAACACATTCAGCACATTTACTCTAAGTCGGGTATTTCTCACTGTGTTCAAGTATTTTCTAACACTTAGTTAAGCCTTCTTTATATACTGTCAGAGTATGACCTGAAAATTTTGTTTTTCATTTTGCATTTTATTTAAGTATAAATGAGAAAATTCAATGTTGAGATCACAGTCTTGTCTTTTACTTGAATAATCTCTAATGTCAAGGAAAAAAAAATGTCAGCAAAGTGACCTGCTAAGAACTGTTGCTGAAGGCATTATCCAAACAAAATCCACAACCTTTGCTTCAAACAGTCACAATTTAACTCTTCAGCTTTCATATGTGTGCTTTATTCTTTTTAAAAAGCTACCCAGAATTGGATTTGGATTTCAAAAAGGTTGACATTTAAATGTTGTAAATATAATGATTGATACACAAGATGGAACACATAAATAGGAAATAAGTGTCGTGGTTCATCCTCTGAATTCAGGGACATTAATCCAACAGTGTCATGGAAAATGCTGATAAAAAATAAATGCACTCACAATTTGTTACAAGTGGTATCAATTCCTTTTTTTTTTCTCTGAGCAAATAAGGATTTCCCAGCAGACTTCCTTTGCTCACAAACTGTTAAATCCAAGCATTTTTCACTCATTTTGGTAAAAAATCCCAACAAAGGAAAAAAAACTTAGCATTTACACTTAGCTTTAATTCTACCAACATTAATTAAACTATGCTTTCTTGTTCACTCTGACAGTGCTTTTTTTTCTAAATATTTTTTGTTCCTTTGTTTGCTCTCTGGTGATGGTTTTAGTTGGAATTTTTCTAAAAGACGGCTTCAGGTAAACTGAACGACTGACGAGTCAAAAGATAGAGAACTGATGCATGCTAGCCTTAAGGTTTTGAGTAAGGAGCACACTATTTACCCAAAGCAAATCTACTTGCCAAACATATTTCATTTTTTTAATTTATTTTTTTTACTCAGAAGTAGAACATCTGACCTGCTTTACGAAACCAGACATTTACATACACCAAATAAAAAGACACATTTTTCACTGTCTGAAGTTAAATCAGGCTAAACTGTTTTAGGTCACTTACAACTATCAAAACTATTACTATTTACTAAATGCCAGAAAACTTAGTGATAACTTTTATTTTCTTTTTTGTAGATTTCTTACAGTTTACATACATTTGGTCAGAATCAGGGATAATTTTCTTTTAAGCTGTATAAATTGAGTCAAATCTTCTGGGTTTCTTTCCACAAACCTCTAAGTTAACTGATACACTGGAGTTAAATGGAGATGCAGCTGTGGATGTATTTTAAAGCCACACCTGGAACGCGACTCTTTCATGTTTGACACTGTGGGGAAGTCAAAAAAAATCAGTCAAGACTACAGGACGAGAATTGTGGAGTTGCACACGTCTGGTTCAACGGGACAACTGCCAGATTCTTGAAAGTGCCACATTCATCTGTTCAAACAATGATATGCAAGTACTGACATATTGGGAATGTCCAGTCATTATACTACCCAGGATGATCTGTGAACATATTTTGATCCATTATGTGCAGATTGACCCCGTAACAAAAGCCAAAGACCTCGTGAAGATTCTGGCTACAGCTGACAAGACATTATCCTTATCCACCGTGAAACATGTCTTGTACCAACATGGACAGAAAAGCCTTTCAGCGATCAAGAAGCTTTTTCTTCGAAGGAAACACAAAAAGCCACATTGCCCTTTGCAAATACACATGGGGACAAGGATTTGCTTGTACCATCCTAAATATTTGTTGTATGTTGGTGGCAGCGTCATGTTGTGGGACTGCTTTGCTGCAGGAGGAACTGGCACACTTCATAGGATAGACGCCATCAGAAGGAAAGAAAATCTATCTAGAAATATTAAAGCAACATCTCAAGACACGAAGTTCAACCTTGGTCCCATTTTGGCCTTCCAAATGGACAATAACTCTAACCTTAGTTAAACAAAGAAAAAATGTGGATGTCTTTTTATTTAGTGTATGTAAACTTCCAGTTTCAACTGTATGTTTAGAGATGAGCTCAAGACTCCAAATGTAGCGGTTTACACTCACCGTTGACATCTGTTGCCACAGTTTGGAAACTGCAGTTCTTTTCTATAACACAGTATGGCAATTGTTGTCTAGTCATTTTTCTAAAGAATGACTAAAAATGTTTCACACCTTTAAATGTAGAAATGTATTACATCAATCTCTCCAGGTTTATACTAATTCAGTAATATTGAGTTATTTTTGTTTTTTAAATGACGGCATGTGATTAGCCATGTGCTAACAATGGCACATGGCTATTGTGCCATTGTGCAAAGACAGTTGCTGATGCAGCAGCTAATTTACAACAGAGATTGGAGTTTGAGGGTATCTTCAGTGACCCCCACCCCAATCAAGAACTGCCTTGATCATCCGATACTTGAAATCCAATTTGGACTTTCCGTATAAAGCATCTTTGGGTGAAAGGTGTTAGTTGAAATAAAATTGTATATTTTCAATATTATAGTGTACAAATAAAACAGTGGTTTTATCATTGTCCAAATTTCAGAAACTCAATTTTTTTGTAGTAGAACAGGAACCAAATTACTGAGCTTCCAGTCCATTTTTTAAGGCTAAAATATTCATCTTTAAATTAATTTGTTTTTATCAAAAACAGACAAGCATTTCACATGGAAACCTTACGGAGCAAAAAAGGTTTCAGGACATATTGCCATACTGTTTACTTGTTGAATAAAACATCTGTCTCATGCACGAGGTAACGACAATGAAGAGGGCTTGTGTTTGCAGAGATGAAACTCCCTATCCTGCACAATGCCCCAGAGACTTTAGCCTTGATGCATTTTACACCAGCCCCAAAAAACTGCGTTGACAAGTTATCTGTGACCTGTGCTGAGAGCGGGAGTGGCTGCGGTGAAAATCAATCTTTGCCTCTCCTCTCGCCTTGAATACCGGCGGAGCAAACAAACAGGCCTAAACAATACGATATATACCACATATCAATTACACTAAATGCCTCAGTATCTATACTTCACTGTCCCAGGCACACACCGGTTACAAGGCACACATGCTGCTGTAAGACGATAATGGCGCTGCATTGTTCCTTGCCATCTGGAGGGCTGATAAGGCCCGCCTGTGTATAGTTGATAATGAGAACAGGCACAGGAAAAACTGAGTGTTAAACATTTCCTTGGCCCATGAAAAAGGTTCCATTAAGTCCACTGACCCCAATTGAATATTAATGAGCTAATTAATGGATTTATTGTTATGCTCAATTTCTGGAGGGGCATTTTTTTCAAGTGCTATTATTTTTCTAATTATTTTCTGTACTTTTTATAATTGAATCTTTGTAGCTGCCAGCATCCTGTTTGTGCCTTGGCAACAAGAAAAAAAAGCTGCTGGCATCTGTTTCTCTGTCGTTTTTTAATTTTTTTTTATTTTTAGCTAGATTTAACCACAACAGGAAAACACAATGTCCTCTTCGACACCAGTGTGTTCATCGCCAGCACTACAACGCCAGCTTCTATCAGTTCAAGCACAGCGGCCGATTTCTGCTTTTCTTATGTGCAACAGACTTACTTCTGTATTTTTACCAAAGGGAAAAAAAAAAAATCAAGGTATGATGTTCAGGTGGTAGAATACAAAAGTTCAATTATGTGATTTGCTATGAGCCATGCTGAATGCATGACTTGACAAAGGTTTAAATGGGCAGTGGCAGCTGGGCTTGATAGATAACATAATCAGCTGATGTAGAGGATGCATTGAAGCAGCCCTCTGTGGACAGCTGCAGAGCACACCCAGCCACCGAGAGAGACTGTAACCTTGGGATGAATGAGTAGTGTTAATTTGTTTAATCAATACATGAGCGACAGCTTCAGAATCAACAATGAGCGAATTGGGTGTTTAACTGTGTAAAATACAAGGTTTATATTTTTTATTTTTTACAGTCCATCATACAGTGATGTGAAAAAAAACAAAACAAGGACACCAAATTGAATACCGAGTTCATAAAAAAAAGATCACATATCCACGTTTAATCTAATTCTTTATCTCTGGAAATGGAGACAAATCAACCCTGTTATACTTACTAAACAAAAAATATAAACAAGAAGAATGTTAAAACACCAAAAACCCTAATAGCTAGTGTCTTCCAGTTTTACTGAAATAATTTCATTGAGATTGTTTTAGAAGCCATCTACCAGTCTTTGACATGGGCAGACATTGATTTAAAAAAACATTCAAATCCATACCCTACCCACACCCTTCTTCTTTCAGCTGTAAAGAGTTTGACTTGTGTCTTCCATGTATGCCCCTTTTCAAGTAACCCCACAATATGTCAATGCAATACAACAGTAGAAGCTTCTTTCAGCATAGTGGCCTCTTTTCAGAGAAAACCTCTTTGCAATTCTATGTCCAAAACGTGTAGATCATTTTCTATGCAGTAAAACAGCAGATTTCAAACTGCATCATGGTCTAGTACTGTTATGATGTGCAGTGTCAGATAGAGCAGGAGCTTCTTAAAGAGACAGAGGCCAATTTCAGAGGCGTAAAATTGCAAAGTCAATTTTCTTTTAAGTTATGTGTATAACAAGTAAAAGTAAGTTTCTTCACTGTGTTTTAAAAAGGCACTGATACCCTGGAAAACACATAATATGGTTCCTTTAAATAGAACAGATTGTCGTGAGACATCCTCATTTTTCCACATGCCTGTTATTGATTTAAAAAACATTCAAATCCATAGCTGCACAGACAGACCCTCAATATTAACACATTCAGCTTGGACCAACAGAAACCCCTTGCCAGAGTTTATCTGAAAAGGAAGCCAATATATTCGTTCTCTTCAGTTATTTTCATAGATAATGTGTAAAACAAAAGCCCAGCATTAATAAGCTAATATGTTTCAAAAAATTTGATTTTTACTTGCAGTTTTGCAGTCTTTTTTTTCTATGATAGTCAGATGTGCAGAATTCATAGAGCTTTTTAATGTCAGAAAACTAAAAGCTTCCAAGAGTTGAAGTCCTCCTCATGAGTATGAATCAGTGCTGGCTATTCTGATAACCTTTTCCAAAAGCACCTGATGTAATTATTACTACATTGTGCAGCCTGCATGGTTGCTTAATTCTGTTTAAGGCTGAAACTCAATTCCTGCTTAATAAAACCATCAATATCTTTTGGTTACTCCACCAATATAATTTAGAGTAATGAACTCATTTTGCTGTTGTATGGAAATTTGGTCTCATTACAATAATTTTGCCTAATCCACTCGGCAGCCAATATTAAGAGTAAGGCCCTAAAGTCATAGCCAGGGTTATTATGCTATACATCACAAAGTGCATTAGACTCATAAAAACTGTCAACAGTAAGGTAGGAAAGTTTGTGTGGAGCCCAGCAGGTTGATATATTTTCTTCAAAGACGAACCTGTATTACTGGTTCATAGAGATGCTTTTAGGCTTCTTCTAAAATCCAAACGTAGATGTTGGTTATTCTGATATTTCTTTACTAATACAGAAAGGTAAGGTTAAAATTAAGTAAAATCCATAAAGAGGAAAATTGTTTCTTCACCCATGGACAGCCATATGTGTTGCACAATGGAAGAATCCCACACAAGTTTGATCTATAAGTCTGGACACTGAGAAACGTTCTCACATCTACAGCTATGGAATTACAGCTTGGTAAAAACCAGCCGTTTGTTCTACTTTTTGCTTTGTACTGAGGGTCTTAAGTTCAGCTGTTGAGAAACAATTGCTTGCTGGAGGTATGGACTCTGAAGTTTAAATTTTACTCAGTTGCTAAGTTTGATGCTGGTGCATTACAACCATACTGTAGTGAAATTGCCTACAGTGCCTGCACTGTTAACAAACATACCCTACTGTGAAGAGAGAAGTGTTGAGCAGAACAAGATGGCTGTTGCTAATTCAATATTTAGACATGCACTGAGTGGCTTTGACTTCCTCCGCTACCATTACTAAAACTAGCAATAGCATTTTTAGCCATGTACTCTGCTATAGGCAGAGTACAATTCTAAAACGGAAATCTGCGTCATCATTCAGAACTTCTCCTTCTGTTTGCTGATTGGCTCAGTTGAAATTCTACTGTAGAAATCCAGCTGAATGTGAGAAAGCCCAGATGGAGCAGTGAAGGGAGATGAGAATTGCAGTGGTGATGGTCAAGCTCATGGAGTTCTGACTTTTGGAAGAATTTTATACAGCAGGACAATAAAAATTTGATTTTTTAAATTTTTTTACTTCATATTATGTATACTTGATCAGAATGCTCATTAAAAATTAATGAGTAAACTACAACTTCATGGTTATGTGGATGACATGAGAAATGGCTACCATCATAATGGGAAAGACAAAAGAAATTATTTAACTATTGTTGCGCTGTACAAGAAAATCACTTAATAACATTAAGTGATTTTAAGTGGTAAATCTTTTTTCTCAGATCATGGAAAGGAAAAAAAAATAGAACTGTTAGTATTATTTGCAGCACTGGGAACTAGCAAGAGAAGTACCTAATGTGTATCATGGATTATAAACAAAATTAACATTTATATAGACACTTACTGTATATGATGGTTAATTGCAGAAAGTGTGATTGAAAGACTGCTTATTCAGCAACTTCACAACAAAGTGTTTTTCTTATTTTGAATACAAAAATGTACTTAACAGAGTTAAACCTTTCCTAAGGTTTTGAACCAGGTATTTACACAATGAGAGAAAAATGTTTTGAAGAAAATTTGGATTTTGAAATAAGCCCATCCTGTTTCTGTATCACTTAATTTATTGTTGTTGTAAAGAATAGAAATGTATTTATAACTTTTACTTTTGGACAAAGAAGATTTTAAACATGTTCATTCACCAGTTGAACAAAGCAGGTTTCCTCTGAGGCATACTTTTTATGCACTAGACACTAATTTGTGCTGTCCTTAAGGCCATGAATGTCCTTTGTTCAGTTCTTTAACAGCCTAGTCACTATTTTACGTTTGCTTCGTTCTCTTTACTCTCTCTGAAATGCGCATGATTAACACATCTTCAATTCGAAGGTTCATGAGATTTATTTCCTACCACCTCACAAGCTAAAGTTGTACACCTACACCACTTTTACAGCTACAAGTGAGTGAGTCATTTGGTGATGGGGAGCATCCAATAAGCTGATAAAATGTATGCAAACACAGCCAGCTAGTGCATTGTCATTGTGCAAATGTATAGTAATGACACAACATGCTTTAAGTTTTTACTCTGATGTAAATGCAAAGATCTCCTGTGATAAATCTGTCATTTAAATGCAGATATTGAGCCAGTTTTTTGTATGCGTCATTGAATGAATTGGTTTTCACAGTAATGTATTTTAGTATTACTAAAATGACATTTTTTATGGTTATTCTACAATTAAGAATTTACTTTGTCAAGTTGCAAACATTCAAATTCCAATGCTGCGGCAACAACTTTAGGACAAAAAGGCCCACACAGATAAAACCTGTAAAGGCAATTCATTATTATTTCAGGAATATCATTTTGGTGTTAAAAGCGACTCCTTCATGCAGTTTTTAAACTTGTGTTGGAAATACGTATTCCATTTTCTGACAGCTGACATCCCTTGATGGAAGCCATTATTGCACGCATGGTTGGCAAGTGAGTTGTACTCACACTTATAAAGAACCAAAGTGGGGACAAAGATCAAACAAGAGCGGATGGTAATTGTTTTGCAAACTGCATGTCAGCGTGAATGTGTAGTGCAGAAAGAGCCTCCTTTGCACAGCACTTTAAGGCATCAAATGCGCTTCTAAAATAGCTTAATGTTTTTTTTTTTCCTGAGGAGGGCAATCTTTTGTAACAATCAATTACGATACATTTCCCCCTTTGTCTAGGCACTAATAGCTCCTGTCTGTGCACATGGTGGGGCTTGTCTTGTAAATATACAGTGTTTTCCTTTTAAATGTCTTATAATATGCATGGGGAACACAGAAACACACTATGACATAGGGATTGAGCATTAAAGCTGGAGAAGCAATTCAGCCGAGCTTCTGAGTCGGAGAACTGAGTAGTTTGTGGCTTTCCTCCCATTAGCCAGATTGAATTACTTTGTTTTACTTTTAAGGCCCATCTGTTCTGGTTTAATTCATTTTTCTAAATCTGTCATGTCGTGCATGTGTGGCTGTGGATGTGGGGAGAATGCTTTTTTGATGGGAGGCAACAGCTTTTGCAGAGTATAAAATTATGTGTAAAGACTATTGTGACATCTGTAAGTTGTATGAATGGCTGTTACCGTTTCCAGACTTTCTGGTGTAATTCTCTCATTGCCATTAGCTGCTTGGTAAAATACAACAACGTGTCGTAATCAAATTATCCCCCTAAAGTGTTTTAATTTCAAGACAGCTGTCACAACTGCAAGGTTTGTCCCATTTCCTTTCAGAAAAATGTCTTATAGGAGAGAAAACCTCAGCGGTGGAGAAAGATGACGCTTGTGATTTCACTCAAGGGTTGTAGCAGAGGAGGCATCATATAAATTAGCAATGGAGAAAGCTCCATCAAATTCCTCTTTAGAAAGAGAAGAATCAGGAATTAGTACTTCTGTAAGTTGGGAGAGAAATACTGTATGAATGAAATCTCAATAATATGAGTTAGCTATCAGAGCGTAATAAATATATTTATATAAACAAGCATAGACATTAGATTTTGCCTTCCTTTACTACTGTTCAGTGTATTGCACAGTTTACCAAGACCTCTGGGATCACAATGAAGCTACTATCCTGCTACTTCATGTCCATTCCAAAACAAATCTTTCCTAGTCCTTGTTATATTTCTTCTTCAGCTTGCGGTTCGACTTGATGTTCTTGTTTCTGTTTGGCAACGTACAAATGGAAGTTCTGTCCTAGCACATTCATTCTTTGTCTGCAGGTTGCAAAGGTCTCGGACAAAGAAGACCCTCAGGGTGATGCAGATGACAGCATTCGTGTCAAATTGATTTTTGATTGGATTTGGAACTGTAAATTTGTTCTGTAAGGAGGAATCTCCATCTATAGACCCATGGCAAGACTTTCTGATTGTGTTTTTGTTTGTTTGTTTGTTTTTCATAACACATAAGCACTATGAGGGGCAAATCTCAGACAGAAAAATGTATCTCAAGCTTATTCTATGTTATAAGTTAAAAAGAAAATACAAAAAAATGTAACTAGTGGTAAAAAAGGATAATCTCAGTGTCACTTCTCTTTTTTCACACTATATTCCTATTCTCTGCATGAGCTTTAACATCATGGCCACCAAAATTTGACCTTAGGTGTGGGCATAAAGGGCAGTTGGCATCCATTTTAAATGACCAAATATATTATCAATGCGCAGAATGTCTGATATTTGGCATACAACAAAATACTTAATCTAAGCAGTATTCTAAGCACTTATTGTGCAAATTTGTGTATATTTTTCTATAAATGTAAACAAGTTCTTGCATATAATTGTGGAGAAACTGCACCAGAGAAGAAAGACATTATTTGACTGAACAAACAGGCGAAATAACAAATGTTACTTTATAGGGTCATTTGTAAATTAAACAAAGGCTTAACTTATTTAATCGTCATATTAGGGCAAAGCTATGTTTTAAGTGAAGTGGATTTGAACAAACATTTTAAGTTGCTTATATTCCACAGGAATGAAAGCTTGATGGTATATAGCTTGAGTTTCTGATGTAGATTACCAATGGCAGAGATTTCTTTTCTTTTTTTTTCACATTGTTTCCTTAAATGACCCCCATATATAAAAAAACATTCATTAAACTTACCCTGTAGTTCTTTTGGTCTTCATTAGATTTTGTGGACATGCATTCATTAAATTTAACTGGGGAGCTTTGGATTTAATTAAAGCCCTTAGACATTTTTTTTCTCTCATGTTTTGTACTTTTTTTGCTTTTGGTGGAAATCATGACATGAGTTTGAGCTTGGAGGACCCCTGTGCTGTTACAAAGATGGTGGTGGATGGCTTTAGGGGACAAACTATTTCCCTGCCAACAGAAAGACTCCACAGAACAACCTCTTCACAGCCCAGCAGGCCTTGCACTGTCACTGAGTCCCACGATTGAATTGAATGGTCCACAGATTACTCAATTATTTCTATATACCAGCCTTCCATGGCAGACTAAAGGCCTATTATTGGAGGGACTGAGACCATAGGAACTTATTACATGTGTGACCTTTTAAAGCCTTTCACTGTGATGGATCTCAGGTGAGAATTTACTGGAATCAATTTTTATCTCAAAGCTCGATGCATGCTCACCAGCACAACACTGTGAAACGTTCACTTTGTTAAAAAAGGAAAAAAAATAATGTGGACAGGGCCTCGACTACTAGAAATGGGCAACATTTTAAAGTACCCCAAATGTCTCTGTGTCCTTTCCTTCCATATTAAAGAGACTTTGAAAAAGAGGGCCAGGGGAAGTGCAGGAGTATTGTGCTTAATCAAGGTGGAAGCACAAAGACAGAACTAGCTCCCCAAAGGTTCACATCAAAAGGTGCATCCCACTTTGTGAGCTATTTAATCAGTTAAAACACAGATGGCAGGCTGCCGCAATTAATTAATCATATATGAGGCGTCCTGTACTTGCTGCTAGAAAGTATGTCAGTGCTACAGAGATCTAATTTGGATTTCATTGTAACTGTTTGCCACCACAGTAATGGCTAAATAGGAGTACGAAGTTATTCTGAACTTCATATACAGAAACTGAGCCACTATTCCCTGTGATTATACTGTCAGTGAAGCAGAGTGAAATTTTTAGGAATCAAAGTCTTTTTTTTTTGCTTGTGATGCTGCTTTCATTTGCTTTTAAAGAGTGTGAGTGAGTGGGGAGCAAATTTCTGAGGCTATTAAGCTTTGTGATATCATGAAAAGAATAAACACGGAGACGTACCACATCAGAGCGCGTCCACATAGTTTATTTTATTTTATTTTTTATTAGAGATGAATAATGAGGTTATTTTAGCATGCAATTTCAACAAATTTAAATTCATTTTGAACACAAAGAATGACGCAGCAATTGGAAAATTCAGAGAGATCTTTGTAGGCATGCAACATGACTGAAAACCATCTCCGAATGGCTGTGATCTTCAGAGCCCACACCCAGGGCTGGATTATTAACACTCACAGATCTGTTGTGGAAATAATTTTATTGGTGCACGCACTTTTGAGAAGTGATGTCAGTAAACGCGGTTCAACACCAATAAATTAGAGTTTAAGCTGAACCACACAAAGAGTAATAAACAAGCGAGGCCTTGGCTCATTTAAACTGAACTGATGACGTAGAAAACTTATATGGCTGTCTAACGAATTTTTCAATTCTGTCTTTTTGGGAATCATTGATGACACACATTGAGAAGAAAGAAGGCACATCCCGCTTGTAATGAATAGCTTGTATAAGCATACATTGACAATTTAAGCCACCTTATTTCATTTACTTACAATTCTCATCGAGTTTTATCTTGAGGCAACACGGGAGGGAGAAAGGTTCGGTTTATTTCTATTGTATTTAATCTAACTAAAATCCAATTCAGTTAAGTCTGATGTAATGAATTAAAAACGGTTAAAATCCAACTGGTGCTTCATTAACCAATAATCCAAAGGGGCCAATAAGTTAATTTAACATTAACTTGGAATTTTTCAATCAGAAACTTTTGTCCCAGATACTTCTAGTCTGATTCTTTATTGAAGTTAATAAAGTCAAAACTATTGATATGCCTTTCACTTGAGTTAGCTAAACTTTAAACTATTTATAGATTACAAAATTTTGGAAGTACAAAAGTTCTTTTGCTGGTGAGCTAATGTTGGTCTGAAAATTTGCTGGGTATTTTTTATTGTGTATATAATTGGTGTAAAGACTTAATAAAGAACTGTATTCCAAACCTTACCCTGCAAAACCCAGTTTTAGTGTACTTATAGAACACATTTCACTAGTTCATTTTGCACTTCTGATACAAACCATTTAATTTGTATGAAATGTATTGTTGCATACAATTCTCACAATCCAACCAACATGCCATTTATACTATAATTCTATCACTCTTTTGCACAGACATTCAACTCTTTTGCTGTTGTTACATTTTACCCATGAAATGTTTCAGTCCAATCCCATTGATCTGAGCATAGAAAGACAGCATCAAAACCAAGATAACAATACTGTATGTCTTTATGGGTCATCCACACTCAATGTGGTGATGCACGCTCTGCTGATTCTTTACGAGAGAAGAAAACTGCACATGTAATAAAATCCAATTTTATATTTTATTCTGAGAACTACAATAAACACAAAACAAGCAGTAAATAAGCTTTTCAGAAAGCTGATTACAAAAACAATTTATTGCCAACTCTAGGACTATTTTAAAGCAGAGCAGCTCTGGAAAGTGAAGGGGCCCTCATTCCAAATCTTCTCTCCCTCTCTGCTTGCCACATTATTAAGCTGGGCTGCTTGGTGAGAAGCCAATCTGATCAACTTATTTTACTGTACAATACTTCAGCTCCCAATAAAAGTAGTAAAAAAGGCTTGTGATTGGGGTCACCCTTGCATCCATTGCAATAGTAAATACGACTATTACAATAACAAGGTGATTTCTTGTGTGGGCTTTGTTTTCCCTCATGAAGGGAAACTCTCAGTAGTCTCTAGCTGTGTACTTGTAATTTCCATACCTTTAATACTCATAATTACTTAATTTGTCTTAAAATGTTTCTCCATAAAGAGATCCGTGGAATCCTGAAGATAATTGCCACATTAAAGACCTTATATTTAACCTTTGGATGCAAATAAATACACAGAAAATTTAGTTTCTGAGGTTCACCAAAAGTTCAGCACCCTGTAATAATAGATTTCTTTCATTGCCTTGAAGTATTATTTTTTCTTGTTGTAAAATACTAATTCTAAAGTGTTAGTAATAATCATTTCATAACATATATTTTAAATTGGCTCCAACTTTAGGAAGATTAGAATAAGTAAAAAAAAAAAGAAAAGAAAAAAAAGCAGAATATTTCCAAATATAAATTGAGGCCATGATGGCACAGGAGAAAATGCCATGTGGGGATTATTCACAGTTATATAATGTTGGGAAGAAAACCAGCCGCTTCTCATTTTGGTCACTTATCCCTCATTGTAAAGGTCTGTATATTTCATTGCTGGTGCAGCAGCTTAGGGGATACATTTCAAAGCAGCAAATAAAAATTGGCTAAACTTCCAAAATTAGCACTTCAAAGTCAAACATGATTTGCAGCGAGGGAAAGGGTGGAAGCAGTGTGACTGTGAAAGTGTGTGTGTGAAAAGCTAACTGTGGGCGTGGGTGTGTGTGTGTGTGTGTTGTGTAGCTGATGTGCAGAGTTCAACATTAGGCCTTAGAACCAATTTCTAGGCAAATTGGTTTCATTTAAGAATGAGATCACAGAGTAAGCAAACCTCTTTCAGGCAAGTTCATGCATCTGTAGCCATTTATTTCAGTTTTATATGCACTGCTTGGCGCAAGCTGCTTGTAGGTAGAATATGCATAATCTTAGCCATGGGCGCAGTGCTACAGTTAACATGTTCACATTTACCTGTTATTACCATGAATTTAAATAGTTTCTTCCATTTTATTGCATTCTGTCACAAAGAGCTTCAGCAGTAATTTAGCATTTTGTTTTCTATCCTCCCTCAAGCTCTGCAGCAGAATTGGTGCTAATCAAAGCCACATGTAACTAATTGCTCTCTCCAGTCTCTTGCTCATAGCACAAACAGGTCCATTAACCATCAACAGAACATATGTTGGAGTTCTATGTGAGAGGCGATAAAAATCTGCTTAGTTTCAAGAGGTATAATAGTCACTTGACCATTATGAACACACATTTTCATTTATATCAGGTAACGGTGATTTTCACATTTTAAAACAGATGTGGTTCTTTGAAGGCAAAATATATATATATTAAATACAAATTAAGTGACAAGTTCAAAGTATCATACCACAACACATCCACCAAGTTACTTTCTGCTAATATTTACAATTATAGTATAATTGATAATGTTACCTTATTAGTATTTTCATTCCACCAACCTTCAGCTATAGTGTCAGCCCTTAACATGTGTTCTCTGTTTTTACCTCAATAATTATCAATCATTCAAGTTTATTTGTATAGCACATTACTTTACATCATAAAAACACACACAAATTGTGGCTTTAAATCAAATTTCATCAATTTCAGCTATAAGTCTACAAGTCTTACAAAGTACAAGTGTTAGTAACTTGTAGTTTGGTCATGTTTGTTCTGCTTTCAGATGATGGATTTAACGGTGCTCTTTGAGATACTCAAAGCTCTGACTATGCTTACAAATTAAATGATGGGAGAAAGTTGTGGAGGCAGCTATTTCTGGAAAACGGAGAATGGAGCAACCAAGTCATTGTTTTGAGAAGTTAGTCAAAGTAAATTGCAAGTTAAAGGACTACAATTCACATTACACAAACTCTGTTTACTCAACTACTTGAAGCTGTATAATTGATTGAGCTTACTTGTTTCAGTAATGAATAAAGAAACTTTGACAATCCGAAGATAGAAATGCTTTACATCAAAGGGTTTCTTCTCTACTAAGACAATTTTTGAAGGCAGTCTCCTATATTGAAGTATTCACTCTCTTGTCCTCTGGTTAATAAAAGTTTATATTTCATGGAAATTATTCCTGCTGTCCAATTGTAGCTGATGTTAATAACAACTAGAAAACAGTGATGGATAACACTTTCTGCAGGTCTGCAGATGGAAGCAAAATACGCGATAAAACATTTGTGATTTTATGTATATTTGGTGAGTAACCATAGGTAGTCAAATTATTATAAGATTAATTTATCAGAAAATAGGCCAGGCTGCCATCAGCTGGAGCTGCTCCATTGCAGACAGGGTATTTGCTTGATGTAGCATCCCAGTATTTTTATTTTTTTTGGAAATATCTCTAACCAATACATATACCAGTTGTTCAGCTAAGATTAAGACAATCACAGGCGAAAGATATATGAAGCCTTAATTGTTCATTGGGATGAGACCAAAAACTGCTAGAGACGGGCACTTTCCAAACCTCGCAAGACAAGCAGGTGTTGGACAATGGATGGATTGATAACTAGGATCTTAAAAAATCTGAATTGGGCTTTGGCAAAACCCTGACATTCTGAAGGATATTAAAAATAAGCTTTTAATATTTGCAAGAACAAAAAAGCCATTTACTAGTAGAAAATTGTCCATGTGAGATGTTCAAAGCAAAACTTCAACAAAAAGAACATATATATTTTTAAAGTTTTACACACTTTGAACCACACAGTTTTGTGTGGTAGTAGTAATTTGAAAAAAATGTAAAGTTCTGGTTGGTATTTCTTATTCATCTGGTTTGGGGTCAGTTTTACAGCTTTTATGATTAAAAAGTTGGATATTAAATTTGAAGGTTTACTCTGCCACAGAAATGCTAAAATATTATGTCAAGGAAATTTAAAATCCATATAAAAATGATTTTGGTTGGTATTCAGTTCACTTGAAAGAGTAAATAAGACTGAAATTGTTAATTGTCATTTAAAAAGCATTAGGTTTTCTTTGAATTAAGACCCTTTGACATCTTCGACAGCTAACCTATCATTAAAGAGCAAAATATATGTTTTCGTCTATTGAGACAGAATGTGACAAATATAAAGAATGCCAACTCTCCTTATTGCAATAAGAAACTGATTTGCTGAAAACGGATGGAAAAACTGTGAAGACCTGTTTTGCAGATAATTATCAGCATTTCACATATGGCAATGATCAGACCGATTCCAAGCCAAGACTTGGACACTTTGCCAATTCAGGAAAGAACCCAGCAGGAGGTTACTTTCAATATTACCTGTTGTAATCAAAAATGCATTGCCTGCTATCAGTTTCTTCTCCCAAAGAGCTCTCAACCATAAAATTAAATTTTGTATAATTAGGACTGCAGAAATGCTGATGGATTCAAAACAAAACGCAGAAACACCAGTTTTGTGTAGAATTCTGGCAGCTTTTCCACCTATCTGGTCTATTTGCGGTTTCTACTCCGCATGCACCCTTTATGACCACGCTTCGCTGACAGCTGCCCCTATGTCAATACGAACGCCTGTCAGGAGAGATTATACATCACATGAATCGAGGCAGATAATGAGCAAGAGGGAAGGGCACTTTTTAACACCCCCTCGGGTGCTACACATGACACCAGCCAAGCTAATTAAGCAGATGCCATAATGCAGTAATCAGGAACACAGGAGAGGTTGGAGAATTCGCCAACTTTAGTCATAACAGCGCAACATTTGCTGCTCAGGAACTTCTCAACCAACACTAGCAGATGGGAATGCCAAACTGCAGTGGATGTGTATTTATGTGTGTGAACACACAGGTGTGCTCCATGTTTCCTAATTTCTCATGCACTTTGTGAATTATGTGCACACAGACTTGTTATATTTTATGGAGACAGAGAGACACAGAGTATAAGCAATATAAAAATCAATGCTCTGAGTTCTCATCAACATAAAGCTGAGGACAGTGTTACCTGGTGAGGTTTTTCCTCATTATTTTTCAGCGAAATGAGCAATCAGGCATATTGCATGAAGCCTGATTGTTTCCCTCTGTAAATCAGGAATTGCAATTAAAATGTTCTCTTATGTGGTATAATTGATGTCGGCCTAATCCTTTATTTGCACACCTGCCAGTGAGTCTGAATTTTTAATGAATTTCTAATTAATGCTCTTTGCACACCTCATTTATGTGTTAGTGAATTATATTGCTGTTCTGTGTCCTGCTGGTAGTAGAGCGCCTGCAGGATGTCGCACCTGGTTTGAAACATAAAATTTTTCTGCTTTCTCCAAAAAGAAAAAGCCAATAAAAGTACAGTGTTTAATAACAGATGAATAGATAGGATATTAAACATGTTAAAGGCTGTGTCCATACATTCAAATCCACATTTATTTGTAAATTATGTGAAACTAAGTTCACAAACTAGATGTTTGAGGCTCTCAGGCTATTTGAAAGGCAAATGATTTGTGATTTGATATACATAAATCAATGTATATCAATGTATAAACCCCTTAGATGAAGGTTTATAAGGGACATGAGCTCCGTTCACAGAATTAAAGAAATAAACAAATGTTTGTATGGATAGAGGCATCTTGTAGTGTAAACAACTTTAAGTAGTAAAGGCAGAAAAAAGCAGGATATTTAACAATGCCTGTTTTCATGGGATTGTGCAGATATACTCTGGGTTCTTTTATTAAATTTACATTAACTGAATTAACTGACCATGAGTTTTCAGCACAAGTCTGACCTTACCCCTGAGATCTGCATGACAAAGACTGTCAGACTATCTGAAAGGAATCTTTTAACTGCATTTAGTCCCTTTTTGATCTTCATGTAGAACATTGGATCCTGATTTTAGGGTCTGGACCACCTTGTGGGTGGCTGAATACCAAACCGTGGGGCTGGAGATGATTTCCAGGAGTGAACCCCAATTAATGTGGTAGAGTATAGTAGATGTAAACACTAGTCAACACCAATAAAAAATCTGTATTGGTTGAGGCTGTACATTATATTGTGCTTTAATTGGCTTATTACAATGTTCCCCTTTGTCAGCCAGTGCTCTCTGAGGTCACAAGTCTGTCGGTGGAAAAGTTGAGGATTTTTGGAACCAGTGGTGAAAAACCTGTTTGAACTCTGGAAATTTGTAAAGCTGAGTGAGCTTAATTTCTACCAGTGCCTATCCAGCACATACCCAATATGAACTGCAACATGATTGTTCTTTCTTTTGTCTAAATATTACGGGTTTTCACACTGTAAAAACATTGCAAATATTTTACTCAACGGGTGTATTACTCATGTTAATGGCTTTGTTTTCTATTTGACTGTCACATGTCATGCTTGTTTTTCTATGCAATGTATAATAATGCAATAATGTAAATGCACGACCCAGTAAGAAAACTCATTCGATTGTCAGTGGGAAACCCTGCAACAAAATGTGCACATAGTTATTTAATGTATGACTACGATCAGCTGGTATAACAAAAAACTAAACGCTAACAGCTCATTCAACGCAAGTTCAGTTTGTTTACAAAGTATCTGCCTTGATTAAAATTCCTGTGAATCCCTTGGATGATATTTTATGTTTAACATGTAACTAGATATAGTTTTCCCAAAATGTTAGCTGCCTTCCTACAAATTCATCAAAATGTATTAAAGAAATACAAGTTTAAACTAAAGAAAAAGGTACTGACTACGTCCTGCCTTAAGTTGTAGTAAAGCTGAGTGATCTTAAGTGTTAGGTTCACTTAGCTAATTGTATCATGTTAGCATTAGCTTTGCAAGGTTTTTTTTCAGTCAAGTTTAACTGATACAGCTATATATAATGAGCAAACTTAGTGAAGTGGATTATCTTTTGATGGATCATATGATTATTTGACAGTGCATTGGTTCCTGGTGCGTTTATCAGAAATAACCTCATCAGATAAACAGACGGTGTCATGCATCTCTATTAAGAGGGTCTTCTGGGAAAAGGACTTTTTAAATACAGCTTTGCGCTTCTGCTCATGATGAGTTTGAGTGAGCTCTAACTCAATGAGCGTTTATTTTCCCCCCTCTAATTTATTTGCTGTTGCATTTCATTTCCAGGCCAATTCACCCTGATAATCAGATGGCAATTAGTGAAGCATGAATCACAGAGAAGCTGCTCAGCTTATCTCACTTCCCGACACCTGCATGCTCACAACAACACAGTTTGGAGAATCATTCTTTTATTCCAAATAAAATTGTACTTACTTCATTTTAAACAACATTTCCAATTCCATCAGAAGTTTGCAAAATGTAATAAAACCTTTAATGCATCGTGAGAGATGTCCAAATATATCTATCTCTTGCAAGGCTTTTATAACATTGTCATTCTTTGATATTTGATTATATCAATACACGGGCAACTTCCCTCAACAACTTTGGTTTCAGTAGGAGGAAAAAAAACTCACTATGAACATTTAGGAATCTTTAATTCATACTAGTAATAAAATTGCATTACATTTCATAAAATAAATGTTCCAGTTTATATATACAGAGAAAACAGACTGTACATACCCTCCAGTGAACCATTTCTAAAAGAAAACAGAAAACCTTAAGCAAATTTCACAAAACATACAAGCAATACAGTGCTCAGCTTAGCAGGCACAACTGTACATCAACATTTGTAACTGCTCAGTGTTGGGGTTGGGGGTGGGGGCTTGGTGTGGTGTGGTGTGGAAAGGGCAAAAAGTTGAACATTTACAACGAAGTCCTTGCGGTGGGGGAAGGGGAGGAGCTGATAAAGAGGATTTAAAAAGTATTGCAGGCAAGCAGACAGACGCTTGTCTTTTTCCAAGTGCAGCAGAACATCCATCTTGTGTGTAAAGTGTGGAGCTGATTGTTGCTGCCATGAACTATTGAACCTGCGTCTCAAAGCTGCCGTTCAGCTGGCCCTCCTCATAGTCCATTTGACACAAAATCATGTTGTTTTTTAGGAAAAACTTGTCCCCCACGCAAAACCTGTTGGAAGACAGAAACAGGAGGTAATGAATACAACTGCTGCTGGCGTCATGAGATAAGTGTGGCTTGAAAGGTAGCATTTGAGTTTCATTGGTAATGATGATTTTTGTTTGATTAGATGCATTCAGATGAAGAGGTTTTTCATCAAGCACACCAGGACCTGTAAGGGGCCAGTTTGATGATCATCATAAATGTGGGCCTTCAAATAAAATGAGATTATAGACCAATCCAGTTTGAAAGCAAACAGACAGGAGAACTGCCACCTGATGAAAAGCAGGTCAACTCTCTTTTGGTCGAACGGTAACGTTGCCGCGGGAGTCTGCGAGGAAACCCTGCCACGGGGTGAGCTTTTTCAGAGACAGTTTGGCTGCAGTGTTCAAAATCATTTTTCCTCAAAAGTCAGAGTCAATTGAAGAGGGAAAATAACACACAGCAGCCTGTCCCACTGATGTTCCCTCTCTGCGCTGCTGTTTGTTTGCGTGACACTTTGGAAACAGCTCCATAATGTGACTGAAAGGGAGCGGAGATAAGAACATAGCTGAAAATAGCTTGGCCTCAGTAATATGCCAGGCTGGTAACACGGTAAATAAAGCTGGTAACAGTCACAGCCATGGCAATGCTGTGCCAGATGAGCCCTGGCTTCATATATCTGCCAGCTGAGAAGAGAGACTGGAGTCATAATTCCCTTACAGCAGGTGTTCACTATGGTAACTGAATCTGGCCTGCAGAAGGTTAATGGGCTTGTGCTGTGTGGAGGAACAGGGTCGCGGCACTCGCGACAAGCATGCAAAGGATGCTCCACTCTCATACTGCTGCCATTACTGACAATATATTAATGGGGAAAGGCAATATTAGGGTATGTCATATTCCATGTACATCATACCATAGGCTTTGTGCTCATTCCAATTTTTCATATTGGTCGCTGTCCACCTCGAAATACCGTGTTACACCTGCACTCGAGATGTTCTCCTTATATGCAGCAGTATGTGTCCCTTGTTGTCGCGTCTGAACTTTACCCATAAGAACAAGAGCTAATTTTACATCCCGCTGGCTTTAAAGATTTACATATCGAGCCACAAATGGGGACAGACTGCTGGCAGCATGTTATAGTGAAAATAATTAGCAGGGTATTAGAAATGCACAACATAATGAGACAACCAAAATGTATCTGTTTTCTAGATTTACAAGCTACTTGATGTAACGCAATTGAACAAACAAAAAACATGTACCAGAAAACCTTTGCTTTCTGCACAACACCTCCTAAAATATAAGATATGAGCCTTTTTCCTACTCCATTCATGGTTTGTTTAAAATGCATTGTCGTTGCAGGTATGATTCCCGTTCTTACCTCTGGTTACAAAGCTGACAGGCAAAACAGTCCAAATGGTAAACATTATCTCTGGCTCTCATCACCATTTCAAAGGCTGGGATCAGTTTACTGCAGGCTGCACAGTTCCCTGTTGTACCAAAGAGCCTGAAAGACAGACAGAGAGAAAAGACAGAGAGATTAACATACTTTCCTTTTAAACTTCATGCCGTGAAATGCAAACCAATGTGCAGCATAACTGCAAAGAAAAAGAGAAAATATGATATGATGTAGCATAGAGAATGCACAAAATGCCTGTTTCTTGGCATCCTATCAGTAGTTTTGTTACAATTACAACAAAAGGATGTGTGTATCTGACTAGATCAAATGTTTTAGTTATCTTTAGAGAAAAGCTGAAATTGTTGAAAATCCATTTCAAATAATCTAACTTTTCAGTTTCTAACCTAATGTAGGCTTCAGCGCAAAGGCAAACTGCAGAATGTGGTCATTCATTTCCAGAGGTTTTCTGTTGCTCAACCCATTCTCCTAGTCTCCATATTTCCTTTGCTGTTAGCCGTGAAGAGTTACCTGAATTTTTAAAAGTGAAAATAACAAAATGAAATCTCACATAAGTCTATTTAGGCTTATTAGATTGGAGCCAAATGATAAAGGTCATAAACATGAACAGAAGACATTCTTCTTTCATCAAAGAAAGGAGGAGTAAAAACTCAAATGCTATTCCCAGACAGATTTACATTTTCATTTTCCATGCGCCTGCCTTTATGTTTAATTTGGAGATTTTGGAGCCCAGATAGATTTATATATTCTGCAGCAGGAGAAGGTCCGCTTCACAGCTTTGCAAGAGAGCTTAAGAACAACTGCAGATCGTTGTTCCAGCAGTATGTTAAACACTCCTCCTCAAACTTCTAGGGCTCAGACAGATGAGTCAGTATGTTGATATTCGGCCTAGTTTATGCTTGTCCCATTCAGTTTCTTTCACCTTGTTAGGGAAAATGTATATCCAGCAGCTCTGCTTCTAATTAGGGGCCACTGCCCCAGAGGAGCAACAGAGACCGAAACAGAGGGAGAAAGGTTGTTATGTTCCATGAGAGGGATTCACAGGGTGTTAAACTGAGACATTGTTACATTTGGTTATTCCTTCAGTGAAACCCCCCCCCAACTCTTCAGTGTTCTCATACAGTAGGCATCTGCCACCCACAGGCTGCTCTGAAACACAAAGAATGTGTTTTTCTTCTGTGAGACACAAAGACTTCTGCTTAGTCAGGCGTCTGAGGAAATTCTCAGCATTCAGTATTGATCCAAAAACCCAACATTCTTCCCAAAATTTCAGTGTTACAAAAGTTGACTTATGATGATGTTCCAACAATTTACAAGATGAATGTATCAAAACATTCACAGCCGAAACCAGATTTTGATATAACCTGTATAAAAAAGGCAGCAACATTTATTTTCCTCACTGATGTTAAACCTTTTCCTGTATTTCATCAGGAAAGTTTGCTAAACTTATTTCCAATTTCTTATTGCCAGAATAATGACAGATTATTTTATTATTTTACCTTCCTGAAAGTCAGAAGCCTACATCAATTTTCTCGATCTTTGACAGAATTACCTTTAAACTGTATGACTTGGGTAGTACATGTTGGTGTTTTTCCACAATCATCCCACCACAGTTTGCTGGAATGTTAGCCCATTCCTCCTGACAGAACTACGAGAGTCAGATTTGTTGGAAGTCTTGCTCACACATATTCTTTTGAGGCTGTGCCAAAAAAAAAAAATTCAATAGCACTTTGATAAGGACTTTGTGTTGGGCACTCTAAAATATTAACTTTGTCCTCCAAGCATTTTGTAACTAGCTTTTCAGATTAGGCTTACTATGTATGTGGATGACTCATGAGGTCCCAATCTGTAGCTTGACTCAGATCTTACGTTGTTGTTTCACTCTTTTAGCATTGTGTGGTGCCATGTGTTTTTGCACAGAGCACCAGTTCCTCCTGCAACAACTCTATGAAATCATCTCTGGACTTTTCAAAAATATTTAAGACAGAGGCATGTAAACTTCTGACTTGGGGGGGAAAAAAAGTAATAAAATGTATTGGAAAAAAAATTCTCAATCATTTAACATGTAGCAAGGAGAAATGATTTTGTTCATTGTCATTTGCCTAAAACATGTAGAGGTTAAAGAAAAACAGGACAAAGCGGATGACTTTTAATAAAGTGTACTCACCACACACAGTCACACAAAAGCACAATTGTTTTCTCTGTTTGATGTAAACTTTCCACTCGACAGAGATAAAACTCACAATTACTTTGTTTATTGAAAGTGTTCCAGCAATGTGAACAAGCCGAGTCTCACGAGTCAGCAAACAATTGCACAGTTTGAGGTTGCTGGGGCAGTTATAATAAGAAGTGGACAGCAGTTTGTTGGTGCCGCTGTGTTTTTGAAGTACAAAACTGGACAAAAGACTTGATCTATAAACTTTAATGTACGGAGAAAAAAATAACTCGGTGATCTTCAATGTAAGAATGACGGTTAAAATATCTAACAAATTGCAACGTAATAAATTGTAAAAAGCTCAATTTGTAAAGTCGGTGAAGTTTTTTGTGTTGGAACATCTAAGATCAAGGGAATGAGCAAATCTATAATGGGTATTGCACATCACTGCAATTTCTTAAAACATGAATAAATTCCCCAAAAATCTAAGATCCATCAATAATTCGAAGCACCGCCGTTAAATTATTTCATTATACAGTTTAATTGCATCTTTATTGAATGATGCAGCTGCTAGTTGTATCTAGTTGTATGTCCGATTTACCTCCAGTCTGATGGCTTGACTGTACTGAGCTGGACGACCAGTGGTGATGTATTTTTATTTCCCTCGGGGGGGGAAAAGGGCTCTAGAAGAACCTGGAGAGTTTGGGTCAGTTACACAGACTGCTATGCAGACACCTATTATACCCAGACAGATTATTGTGACCTGTCTCTATCACAACCTGCTGGGTTGCAGACATGGTGTTCACTTGATACATATGACTTGTGAAAACCCCTGATGGGAAAGTCCTGCTTGCTGAAGTTATACCTCCATACATAGCACTATGCCACAGATTTGGGGTAATTGTCACCTTGCAGCTGCTACAATCATTCAGTACAGTGTTTTTTTTTTTTTTTTGGCTTTATTCAACAGAGTTTTGGAGCTCAGTACAGGAGCATAAACACATGAACTGCAAAACTGTGCAGACATCTACATCTTTGTATGTCCACAGTTATTTTGATTCCAACACATTTTTAATAGAAAATATTTGAAGTTTAGATCCTTGACGGTAATCCAGAACTTTGAATGGAGAAAAAAACATCCATTGTTTTATGCAAATTAGTTTGCCTGATGTTTGATTTCAAGTTGCAAGTGAAAAATTTGACTCAGATGGTTCAAAACACAAGAACTTAAGCAGCTCTTTAGTTAACACTGTAGGTGTATGGGTTATCATGTGGCATCAATGTATGTGCCAATTGAGCTCTCTGTGCTAACAGAAGATTACAGCCTGAGGAAACTGTTCAAACAGAACAAGCTCCTCTACTGCTGCTCCTTTGGTAAGAACAATAAACAGCCAGAAAACACAACCAATGCAGTAATCTCATGAGTAACAGCTGAGGGGGCGCTGCATTTGGTCTGCCATGACTGTGACACAACAAATGATATTGATTTAAAGCTAAGAAAACACTACATCTTACCACGCAAATATAAAAAAAGGAAGAAACAAAACAGAAGCTTCATCCAGCCCTTTTAGAGTCACTGTGCTATATCTGTGGACTGATTAGGTATATTTGTATTTTATCTTAAACTCTGAGAACAACTCTGCAAAATTCTTCTTTTGCAATTACAATTCAGAAAATGGCCCAGCTCAGATTCCTTCTCTAGATTGTTTTATTTCTGCTTCCAATGCACCAGTTTTTCACATTGACAGCTAATTTGCTGCCTGATGTATCATAGTCCTTGACAAGTACCACTACAAACCAGAAAATTTATATATATGGTTTTTCTACATTTATTTGACTTTTGCCTACTGCTTTGATCTATTTAATCAAATGTATTAAATGTTCCATTTAATACATTTCTAAATGGAACACACACACAATGCATGCCTTCACAAAAGTTAATAGAAAAAATAAAATGTTAAAGAACTTGGGTGATTTGTCTAGATTTAGATTAAATAAATACGGCATGTCCATAAATCCTTTTAAAACCCCAGTATGTTACATAAAAAGAGCACCTTTCACAGAATTTAGACAGTAAATTGCTTTTGAAAAACAATTCATTTCATTTGAGAAATTAATTTTGAGGCCTGAATAGCCTACTTTGTGAAGAATTTTCACATATTGTCCTGAAATATGCCTTGTATTGTCAGAGTGCAGTGGCTCATGTTCTGTAATTTCTTTGGTCATTTGGATTAAATGAATAACTTTCCTCTAAATGAAAGAAGAAAAATTATCAGTTTTTTCAGCAAGTGTGATTTATGAAATCCTTGAAAATATTCTTCATAGCTACGTGTAAAAACCTACTTCATGTTTGTTTTCTAATTAATGATCGCTCTTTAATGATATATATGTTAGTTATTTTCATTAATATTTTGAATAAATTCTTTCAGTAGTTAATTTCAATTAAAAAATTTTTAGATAGACTTTTTTCTGCAGTTCCCCGCAAGCTGAAACATTCTGAAAAGAATGTCAAAAAGGACAGTAGTTTATTTTCAATGTATTCGTTGTAATAAGAAAATATGACTACAAACATTTTTATTGAAAGTGACAAGTTAAGTTTAATTTAATGACATAGATGACCCTTCTCCATAAGGTAAAGCATAACATAAACATGCTGTGCTGCATCAGATTTGTACTCAGAAGTTGACATTTCAAAGTCAAAATCATCTGTACCTATGAAGTAGTTTGATTTCACCGCCATTTTTAGTTTATTTTATTTTTTGCCAATTTCTGGTAAATCTGAGTATTTTGAGTGTTTTTGAGTGCTAAAATACATGTTTTTCACTGGCTTCTGCTTGGATTTCTTTTGTTAATATATAAATATATGCCCCTCCACCCTTTTTTTTTTAAAAGTTCCTTCTTTTCAAAAATGTTTATTCAGTTAATTAAAACACATGTATGCATCATTTATAGTTAAATTAAACTATAATGAATACAATCAAGGCAACTTAGTAAAGAACGCAATCTTATTATTAAAGGTTTTTGCTATATTTTTATATGCCACACTGTTGGTATTTTGCCCTGGAAAATATGTGATCTTATCTATCAGAGTGTGTACCTGTGATATGTCATTGCATGTAAATATAGTATTCTTACCATGCATTGAATAATCTTTCCTTTAATATTCTATTATATTTATTTAACATGTATGTTATATTTATTTAATATTTCAAATGCCATAGAACCTTGAATTATATTGGCTAATGTTTGACTAAAAAGTTACAAAAGCTATGGTAACCACCTACTTACTTGCCCTTTTTATGGTTTGTATGTAATTAAAGTAACTGCACAAATTCAGTCAAGAACTATACAACTTTTAATGCCGTGTTTGTTTGTATAAAATGCATGGAAACATTGCCATTACCTCATATTACTAACAGCAGCTGGCCTGGTCATTCCTGGCAAATCTTACTGGTTTTCCAACAAAGAACTGGAACGTAATGTTAGTTGTGATGCAACTTTAAGTAAATGGAACACAGTGTTAACCATTCTTAACGTTTCTACTTGAGATACTGTCTGTGGCTGTAAAATTAGTACCAATATCCATGTAGCACATTCTTTATTTTTGTTTAAATGTCTTTACCCTGAATGATTATATTAAACTTTATTCATACTGTTTGATTTGCAAGTGTTTTAATTAAACTTTAACTATAATTTCTTTTGGCTAAATCTTTTTGAGGATTTTGAAACATTAAATCTAAGAAGGTATATATTAGGGCTGCACGATATTAGAAAATCTTGTGACAGCACCAACACTGGTAATTATTGCTACGACTACATCAGTTGTGACATATGCCTGTTTTCTTCTTTCCTCCCTTTCTCATCTGTGCTTTTATATCTCTGTGACCTTTAGAAGTTTGGGCAATGTCGTTTTTGTTTGGCGTGAGCATCTGTTGCCGTGAGGCTGTGTCCAAATGACTGAGCATCACATTAGCATGAAAAATGCAAGTTTATAATTCTAGGAATATTTTAGCCAAAATTAATTACCTTCATATGAATAGATATGAATAACACACACACACGTATATTGCAATGATTATATATTTGTGATATATTGTGCAGCCTCATAACAGGATGTGTTTGGTCCCTATTTATTTATTTTCTGTAACACATAAGAATCCACTATAGTCATTAGAAGAGGTATTGTCAAGTAACTAAATATGTAACCCTGCACTGCTGTAAAATGCTGTGATGTTAGTTGGATGGCAGCACCATAAAGCAACTCTCCTTTGCCGTGTATTGAGTTATTACAACAGGTCTTCAGAGAAAAGTGTGCCTTCTTTGTTTCTTTCAACTTGCTGCTTTGCTAACTTCAAACCCTTAAAGCTCCTGCAGTGTATCCGCTGCCTCTCCACATTGCTTCCTTCAGTTTGGGCTGTGGCTCTTGAAGTTTTCTATGCGTTCTCTGAGGTCTTTGAGACTTCCCAGACTGTGCAGGGCTTGTCAGATTTTATAAGAGGGAGAGCTGTTAATGCATGCATCGCATGCTCTGACCTTCCCCAACAGTTGTATCATTTCTAAAGTGTAAACCTTTGTCTTTTGTTCTGCATCACCTCCAAAGAATAAGAGCTACTGTTTTACTTCCTAAAGTAGTAAGAAGGTTTGTACAACAGCCACACCCATATACTGTTATTATCTTTCTCCTGCTGCTCCATCTATGTGCAGTTAACTTATGATGTTCATTATCTCGAGCACATTTTCCTCTTACAGTTAATTATAACCCACTTTGATAAGTTGATGACTATTATGTCATTTGTAGTAGGTGAAATGAAAGACTAAATTATATCAGTCCTCAAACCCTGATGATCACACAATAACTACATTGCTCTAAGACAAAGACCTAATTAATTTCTTATTCTAGTGTCTGAACAAGAAATTTGCCCAGCTGGATAAAAATACTTGTAGAAACGACAGAGTGAAGAATGTGTAGGTTGGAACTGAACTTTGTAGTTGCTGCAAGCATCAGCAGAGAGATGTGCAGGCATTTCTTTTGTGCATGTTGAAAAGAAAGACTCAGGAGAGAGTGACTGAATTTAAGTTGCTAATGCCACTGAAGGACAATCACAGATGGAGCTCCTATAAAAATTAATGTGAGCATGGCAGGGATCCAACCCCTTAGAAATAACCAGTGTGTTTGATCCACTGCTTGTATTTAATGAAGTGCGGGAGACTAATTCAGAGCACAGATTTAACTTCATTACTGCAGGTGAGGGTAGACTTGGTCTTCTACTCAGAAAAGAGGGAATGAAAAGGAAACTGGCACCAACTGGACTCCGCATCACCTACTTTCAAAATGCCCTGGTCTCTCCAACTGCCTCTTCTCTCTACGCAAGGTAAGGTTTTTAATTTGCTTCATAATGGAATTCATCTGAAGCATCTCGGCCATTAAGTGTTCTGCATTTGTCGCAGGCTGAAGAGCAGGCAAGTTGGATGGATTTCATTAGACAATCTGGGGCAGCAGAGGCACACAGGAAGTTCTCTTTCTCTCCCCTCTTTCAATGTTATTCTTATTTTAGTGTTTCTAACTTTTCATTTCACATGTCACTCTCCTTTTTTTTCATCCCCTGCCTGACCTCTACATCTTACCGGTCTAATGTGCGAGAAAGCTTTTCCTTTTCCCTTCACTATGCCAGTTAGGCACTTACAGCTTCGGGGTTGGGGTTGCTGTCCTTTCAGCTGATGTATTTTACTAAGTGAAACTAAGAGCTTCATCATTTTTGCCTACTCTTGGTCATTTCCCCATTTATTACAACCTCATCTGCGCCATCTGCCCCTTCTGGGGGCAACATCAGGTCTTAGTGGACCTCTCACTGCATCTTAAAAGCATTAACTGTGGGTGGGGACTGATGGATGGTAATGGCCTATCTCAACGTAACGTCCCTGAGCGCCTCTCAAGTGGGCCACAAGCTCCTTCCAGGTCAGAAAAAGAGCTAAGATGAAAGTAAAATGTCACTGAAAACCATGGGTGAGATGGGGAAAAATCTTACTGTCTTTCTTTAATAGCGAACAAGGCATTTATTTAATAAACTACACCAGATATAAGACCTTCAAATGAGGTTGGCTGTTACCTCACATTCATACTGTTTTTAGTTCTATTTGTCATATTCACTGCAAAGTTTTTATTTTTTGTCTAGTGAACACACTCCTGAAATCAGAAGACAATATAAAAGTATGAGCATTTTTTTCTGACAAGCATCTATGAATTGAATTTTTCTTGGGAAAACCTGAAAGGTATGCAAGATTTCTTAGAGCGACCACTGTGTGAATATAAAAAAGAGGCAACAGGCGAACAAACTAGCTAACTGGCTTGACACTGTGGATACATGTGTACTAAAGCCATTCAAACTACCAGACTAAGCTCTTAAGATTTCCTGGAGTCAGAATTTCACTGGATATTATCCCATATTTTTTTAGCAGGGTTGATTTCTTCATTAATGATATGCAAGTTCAATTCCTAATTCAAAAAGTAGTCAGGTTTTGCTGTATTTTGAAATCCAAAACTGTAGTGATTTTGCCCTGGAAACAATACCTGCCAGGATACAACTGGGCAAAAAACATAAATCACTAGCCTGAAATTGTGTATGTACATTAAAACAGAATGTTAAAATGACCACCTTAAGTTATCACTGTAAACTTGAGACTTCTTGGAATTTTAATTAAAACATCAAATGACTATCATTGGCTGGCAGTATATTTCTTTGTAAAATGTTTAGTTTTTTGTGAATTCCTTGTTTTTCTCTCATTATGCGTTAAGATTTTATTGAGCTGACCACAGTTTTATGGGAATATGACTGATAAAGCCTAGAGAGTGTAAGAATGTTTTTTTGTTAGCAAAATTCATATGTGACCAAAGTTTTGAAAAATGCTGCCCTAAAACATCAAAAACCACAGATGATACAAAAGAAAGTTATTCCAAGCTTCACAAGTGATTGCCAAAATGATTGTGGTTTGTTTTCTCGTTACTTTGTCACAGCAATGAGTAACAGCTACAATAAAACCTCTAAGTACAATATCAGAAAACTATGAAAATGTTGTAATATTTCAGGTCAAAGTAAAGCTTCTGGGTCTTGTTTTTAGATTATTTTGTGAGCCCTAAATGAGGACTTTAAGCTCAACACTTTGCCTTTGAGACTTTTTTTTCCTTTGGAGGAAGTAAGGAAGCAGTTCTTCATTTTTTGTTTAGTTGTTTGATGAAGTTGGTTTTAAACACTGCAGAGTGTGCTGGCCAAGCACCACCTTTATAATGGTATTTTGGTTACCCATGTACACTAGCTAACCATTCTCTGCACAGATTCTCATTGCCACTATAGTGTTGTTTTGTAATTTCTGTTCATCTCAAATTTAAAAAATAGTCCTAACTGTACATTCACATTTCCTCTTGTGAATAGCTCAATAGTTGCACCCATGTTATTTGCTATTTTCTTCAGAATCACCAAAGCATGTAAAGTTCAGAGACAAAGGTCCTAGTGCAAGTCCTGCTACAGGCTTTTACAGAACTTAAATAACCTGTAAAAACAACTTAATGGCACCTAGAGTATCATGCATACAAAGGAATTGTTGCCTTGCTTGAAATAGGCTGCTGGGATTTAAACACTTTCTGCTGTCTACAACCATATCCCAAAAAATGGCTTTCAAAATTGTTTTATGGGGATAAGAACCACAAATACAAACACGTAAACAACATTAAAATGGACAAGGCCTCAGGCTGAATTTAGGTTTGAATGTGAAATCATTGAGCTTTTTAATAATCCAGGCTCTCAAATTAGTTGTAGATCCAAAGCCAACCAGGAAACAGCAGCAAGTCAAAGATAACAACCAGATAGCTGAGACACAAATAGACAGAAGGAAAATACAGAGAGGGGGAAGACAATGCTGGCCAGGGATGTTTGGACGAGAGAGAAAAGGGGGGCACAGGGCACCGGCATCCCTAAGTCGGTCCCAGGGGGATTCCCTCTCAGATAAATGGTGGGGAATGTGACCTAACGCCCAGGAAATGGTCATGTTTAATTTAACAAGCAGATGGCAGGGGCATCAGAAGTGTGTATGTGTGTTTGGGGGGGCGGGACGTGAAGCAACAAGCCTGCCTGGAGGATTCTCACAGCCTTCAGCCTCTCTACAACACAGAGAGCTTTCATGACAGAAAGTTCTCGCTTCATGTTCACGTAAACGTCAGACATGAAAACAATACCCACCAACCAAGAGATGCTTTTACAGTGCAGCTGTCAGTGGTGGCAGACAGAAATGAAAAATATGTGATTTATTTTCCATTGCCATGTTTATTTGACCATTATTTTATTTAGAATAATTTCATTACAGTTGTAGAATATGTCAACGTAATTGACATATATATATAAATAGAGATTTAAGGGTTTTTAATAATATTCATGACTTTTTTTGTCTAATTTCTGGTCCCAATATGTTAGGGTAATGGGTTTCCTGAGTTGGATAAACCCATAGAAATCCTATTGATTCTCTAAAATATATATTCATTACTAACAGATATGTAAAAAATAGGTCATGAAACACAATCAATGATATGATGGCCTGTTAACACAGATAACACAGTTAAGGCTATAATTATTAATGCTACTAGCAGATTTGGACTTAAAAAAAAATATTCAACCAAGAGCTTCTTTTATAGAAAGTGAAACTGTTATCTATAGGAAAGAACAATAAAGTAATATTAGTGTAGAAAAAAAGATTTGCTATCATTTGCATATTAGCAAAGTGCAAGTCAAAAAATATGCCTTTCTCAACAATAGATAGGAAAATCTTTATTGGTATTATAGCAGTCAAACCCTTCTTATAAAGGCCGACCAGCTTTTCGCATATTTCTACTGGTACTTTATATTTGTTGGTGAGCTTTAAGGGCTTGGGTTTGGACGGTCTTTTTGCCATCACACCTATTTTTTAATTTATTCTTTATCAAATTCAAGTCAGGACTCTCGCTGGCCCACTCCAAAACTTTAATTTAACTTCAAGTAATACATCTTGAAGGTTAAATTGATAAATCACTTCAAATACAAATCTTCCAGGTGTATGAACAATTTGGGGCTGACCTGCAACAGAACTAAATTAATAAGATTACCAATATCACTTTTTCCTAAATGGAGACCATAGTTCTGAAGCTTTAAAAGATTCAAAAATGTCACAGAGTCTTGTAATGACACAGCCTTTTGTATTTTTGTGAGTGGAGAAAAGTGATTGTGTGTCTTTCTTGCCTCAAGTAGTCCCTGCGACAGAGGATGAGGTTGGCTTTCGTGTACAGGGTGGAGCCCACCTCCCCCAGGCGGCAGTCGCAGCAGGCACATTTGAGACAGTCTTCGTGCCAGTATTTGTCCAAGGCCTTGAGCAGGTAGCGGTCTTTAATCTTGCGATTGCAGCCAGCACACCCCTTCTGCTTCCCTTTGGGCTGGACAGAGAGCATCGGCACACCTGTAGTGATAAGGAGACAAACAGCCACGCGTGATTTACGGCCCGGGAACACGAGTGACTTTTCGTGTTCTCTTCTTTTTTTTGATAAGCCAGCTGCTTCCCGAGGCGTCTAAGCCTGGTGTTCGCACATGGCCACGGCACACTGCCTACCTGCTTCATATGCATTAAAGAAAACACTCTTCCATGTAGATAGGCACCCAGGTCACATTGGACTACAACGCCTTGACTCACTTGTTCGGCTAAGAACACGCTGTAATACAAAAGTTACACGATCACTGGCTGTGGGCCATAGAGGAAGGGGGACGGATTTCTGTGAATAAAATACACAATGCCTGTTTAGCTTACTGTGGTATTTACAACAAGATGTGCAGTATGTTACTTACCTACCATTTCATCAAAACCCATTTCACTCAACTGTCCACGGCTGTAAAAGCTCCTCATGGGCTTTGTTTGGTATAGATTAACATTAACCTTTTAAAAAGCCTCTGACCACAAAAACGCTGCTACCAGACCCCAGTGAGATATGTTATGGCCTAAGTGCCTTTTAGCATACACTCACTCTGTGTTTCATAGAGGGACACACACACACAAACCCCAAACACACAATGCTCTCTCCTCTCTGTGCTCTGAGCATAACAGCCTTTCCTCCTTTTACACTTATCTGTACTCATGTGTCCGCAATGAGCGAGCCTAAGTTACCAAACTCGCAAATTGCCCTGCTGTCACGCAGGTCCCCTTTAAGTGCGCCTTTTAGCCTCCTAAAGGACAAATAAAGTCCATTTAATAACTGCACTAAACACTAATAGTCTATGTGAGGCTGACATTTGTGTTTGGACTAAAAGCCCCCCTCAGGCCACTGCTGGTACGGAGGCAGGGGTGCGTAGCTCCCCTCTGTAGCACTAACAGGTCTGCCACAGCTGAAAGCACAAGACAACAGCTCTTAAGACACTCTCTCACACACTGAGCTATTGATCCGTCTAAAAGAACACACAGTGGACGCCACTTGCAACTCTACTTTCAAAACACATTTGTCTCTCTCTACCAAAAAAACGGAAAAAAGGGCAGGACACCTGCGTGACGGGGGGTTAGGCTAACATTTTGTATGTTTGAGTGGGTACGGAGGCCTGGTTTATACGTCATACAAAGTTTATATAAAATGTTACTGACTTATTAGTCTGTGCAGGGCCAGATAAAAGTTTTTATTTGCATCTCTTTGGCAGGAAAGAAATGGCAACAGTGACGGCGTGTATTGTGCAGATAGATCTGCTATTTGCTTTGTTGAATGATAGAAACAACCTCGTCAGATACGAATGGACTGCCTCTCTCCTTGCTGTTTTTCCTCAGCTACGTTTATTGAGTTTGCTCTCTTTCAAAACGACCTTACACTGCTTTTCACAAAACCCTGTTAGGAATAGGAAAATCCCATTTCTGGCTAGCTTTTCTTACTCCTTCAAACTTACACATACACTTAAATTGACTCAGAAAATGCATTATTGGATCTAGATTTGCAGCTATTCTCTGTTCTTACATCAATTTTACAGGGAAAGCAAATTAATTAGGTACTTCCCTTTTCACGTAAGAAATGAATTACAATGCAGAGCTTGTTAGTCAAATTTATGGCACTGGTTGAAATGTTAGAAAGGAGTAGAGCAGTGTTGAGCTGTTCTATTTCTTTATCAGAAGTAGAAAGGAGAGGCTAATTGGTCCTGAGCTAGTGATGGGAGCCATCAATTAGTGTTCAGCCTGCCCTTCAGCTCCCCACCTGCCACCCCAAAACAGACCCCTTAAAGCTGCTGCGTTAGGATCACAAAACCTGCCATAAATACCAATGTTCAGCGTAAATGAAGCTAAAAAAGCTTCAAATTCAAGCTACACTGGATAAGGGCGGACTCTCCTACCTGTATTTCATGGCTTATTAGGGGAGCTCTCTGCAGGTATGCCAACAGCGCTCGCCTGTCAGGCTTCTACAGAACTAAAAACAGTCTTAATGAGGGAGAGCTTGTGTGTGTGTGTGTTTGATTCAGAGCTTGTGTTCAGCAAGAAGAAAAAAAACGAGTAGCTGCAATTCCCTCAAGGATCACAAAAATCTTTAATTTGCCTTTCATGACACCTAATTAGTTATTCTACTCAAAATCTTTGCTTTAAATAAGAGAACTAATTATATAAAAAGGTCGTTCCTGCACCTCCCGAGGAACAACTCCTAATTGGCTGAGACCACCGCCCCACCACACATTCCTTTAACATATCGTGTGTGTTTTTCATCAAGTTTGAAAAGGACAAAGCTTAACCTATCCTGGAGTTACCGAGTGCCGCTCACAGCCACCGTTAGATGTTTAAAACCCTGCTCAGCATCATTAAAGTGACACTACAGTTTGTGTCTAATATGACCCAGGTTCTGTGTTTGCAGTTAGTCTGACATTTATTTCTACACACATACGTGCTGGGTTCTTTGCTCCGAAGTGTGGCAGAGATTTTTTTTTTTTTTGCACACTGCCTGAAGAGCCATCGCTGGGAACAAACATAAGTTTTATGTCTTCCCTGAAAAACAGCCTCTGGAAAACAGGAGTGTAGCAAGCAGGAGCTAAAACCTACTAAACAAAAAGCAGTGACAGGAAAGAAAGTGATTGTGTAAAGTAAATGTCTTTTCAATTCCCTTAATGCCATGAGACATTTTCTTGCACCTGTCACCACTCTGGGCGCTCTGCGTAATGCTGAAGTAGAACAGAACCTCAAATTCTTGGCAACTCCCAAAAAGCAAAAAAAAAAACAACAAAACCAAGTTGCATTATGAAAGGAAGAAGCAGACGAAGAGGCAGCCTCCACTTAATCCATTCCATTTAACAGATACAAGTGCCACTGACCTTCTGGTGTCATTTGATGTCACCAAAAGCATGCCTCTCCACATCACAATTCGCTCCTCCAACACAGGGATGCATTTTACCCCTCAAAGTGGAGAGACAGCACTTGCTCTGCCAAATATCCTTCCTGAGGGGGGAATTTAATTTGCCATTAGTGCTGTGTGTAAAGCCCTGTCATCTCTCTCTTTCTTTAAGATTACATCTTCAAAGAATATGTACAGTTAGTTTTACTCAGCCCAAGCGGCCTGTCAGAGCATGTATTTTCATTATAGATAGCATCCGATTTCTCTTACCCTATTTACACTTCCATTTTTGCAGTTATCAGAAAAACCAAATCAGTCCAGTAGGCTTTTTGTATATATTGGACGTTTTTAAGAGAAAATACACAGCATAGATCATTCAAGGAAATGTTTGGAAAATGAAAAAGAAATGCAGTTACTGCAGCGATATCGCACGAGTAAAGAGACTCAAAGCCACATTTTTGTGTCACCCTTGTAAGAATACTTGGCTAACAAGAATACTTGTTTAAAACAAGTATGTGTTTACTTACATGTTGCAATCATGTACACACAGGTTTCCCATGTAACCTGAGAGAACAATCAACTACCTGTCGGTTGTTTAAGACTGGTTAGGTTTTCATAGAGCTTCCAGTTTATAGAGGTATTGTAAGATTTCTTTTGTGCAGCACTTATTTCAATTAATAGTTGACACTGATGAAGATAATGATGACAATAATGAGAAGTGCAAGTGCTCCAGATAAATGCAATCATTAAGCGAGGTGGAAGCCAATTTTCCTGCAGATCTAGGTTTTTGTGCTTACCACTATAGTGGCTAACCCTGTCTCATTCAGTGCAGCTGGGGGCTGCAAATTATGAGGGGTCCTTCAGAGAAAGGGCCACCCAGGGCCAACTTCCACCTCCCTCCTAATTTGTCAGGAGGGCTGAACAGTTTTCGTAAGATCCTTTACCTCCCAATGAACCTGCAGAGTGGGCGTCACACCATGAAGTCAGAGCTTTTAACTAATCATAATGAGACACAGAAGCAGATGTAACTCTTTGTTCTGCCTTTAAAGGTCAAGATGACTTGTTGCATTGGCAAAAGGGACATTGGGTTCTGATAAACACCATAAAACCTGCAGTGTATTGAATAAACTGTTGGTGATGAATTGGTTCTGATGTTTCTTTAACTTTTGAAGCACAGCAGCAGAATTTCTCAAGCGATGTGATGATTATTGTCAATGCAGCAGCTGATGTTGAATCAGTAACCAACATTAGTCATTATATTGAGAAACTTTGTACAAGTTTTGAACAATAATTAAAACATTCAAATGTTTTCTAAACAATATCTGTTTAGATACTGTTTAGATGAGTCTTCTCTTAACTGGCTCGAGGCAATAAAATATAACTTAAAAGACCAACACAAGGTGGTGGTAATGGACTAAGTTGCTTGTTATCTGTGTGGTTCTTCTGGCCGTAACGGTCACTTCAAGTGAATGACAAGTAAGATGCATGAAGAGAACAGACACGTGGAAAAATAAGGAATTTGCTCCTAAGTTACACAATGTTGGGTAAATAAAAGTTTTCCTGTACTCCTAAATCATTTAGTAATGGATAACATTAGCTCTGCTTAAGGTCAGAGTAATAATCAATGTTCATAAAGACAATGCTTTTGTAAAATTCTAATACTTTTTGACTCAAAATCACCATGCCTCTGAATTTTGTTATGATTTAATTATAGAAATGCACAGAGCAGACTTATTCATGGCCTATTCCAATTTTCAGTTTCCTTTAAGGTCTGAACTGCCAACTCTGATTTTGATTTTTCATTAGGATTGTAAGGCGTTAAATAGGAAGAAAATGTTCATTCATATTGAGAGTAACTAAATCCAACTGAAAATTAAATAATTACAAGATTAACTTGATTTATTCATCAATGCTCATCCTACACTATCTAATTTTTATGAAATTCTGCAGAAAAAAAATGCATCCAGTTACATGCTTTTGGTTAACACATTAGTATACGAAATAGTAGTAGTTCTTAGTTTTGATTTAGTGAAAATTATTAGAGAAGCAAATGAAAAGTAAAAAAAAACAAAAATCTGAATTTTGATCTACAAATAACCTATGATTAAAAAAAATGTGACAAGCCATTCTATGGTACAACTGATTAAGGGATCCACATATTATTATATTATATAAAATTATAATATAATAATACTCATTGCTCTATAGAATGGTAAAAACATTCTCTGTTTTTGCTCTGCTACTATAACTCTAATCGGCCCTCATGAGATTACAGCCTTCAGGCGCCGATTTACTCGAGTCCTTTGTGTTTCAGCCACCACTGTAAGTGCTGTGGCCATGGCAATCCCAAATAAAATGTTGTCCCGGGGCCAAGGTGTCGGCCACTATGGTTAATAGAGATCTGATGCAGATGTCTCGCTATTGTATGTGGAAATCAGTTTCCAAAATCTCTGCAATTCAACCAAAGACACGTTTTTCAGTCTGCAAGACAAAATACAAGACATCTGGTAATAATATCAGCTGGAATACACATGTCAACTGAAAGCAGCCTGATGAGAATGTTCTCTGTGATAAACAAAGACCACTGATTCGTGTTCCTGTCGTTAGCTGGAGCATATGGAAGGAGTAAAGAAAAAGCTATGCATGAGCACAGAAAGAGACACATGCATACACTCTTCCCTTCAAATTAGGTAGTTTCTTACAAAAGCCCAAGTCAATATTACATTTCAAGCTGACTGTGTTCCCCTTATAATTTGTTGTAAGAGCCTTCTTTATTACTGTACAGCATGCTGCTTTTCCAGATGGTTGTGTATGAATGCTGGGGTCTGTGAGGTGATTTCTGAGACTGTATGCCCGCTATGATTATGACATAATTAACACCCACAGTAAGTGGGAGAGAAAGCAGACAGAAATGGTGCAGGGGGACTGTTCATTAACAAGATGCACTCTCTCAAACTTTGCAGCTTGCTGTGGCTAATAAGCCTCACTGAAACGAAGCCCAGCCGTCCCTTGCATTGACCCTGGCACCGGCCGGGATAAGGGAGGGTTTTGTCTCCTGGAATAATTGCTCTTTTCACATGTTACAAGTGTCCTGACCCCCATGGTCGGCAGCCACTTTCCCTACCATAATTACTCCTGATCCGCTCCAAATGAGTCAGCCGCATTAGGACTGCAATAACACTGGCCCGGCTTCAAGCGCGGCACGGGGAGTCTCAGCAGAGCGGCCCAGAACAGGACTGCCTTTTCTCCCAGCCCATGGTCATTTCCATCACGTCAGAGGTGCATTTCTTACACTTCAAGTCAGCATGAAGGCCCTGGGCTCTGTTTTTTTTCTTTCTGGGGCTTACAGACGGCATTGTTAGCTCCTGGTGCGCACTGCTCTCTGCGGTTTGGCTACAGACTTCATCCCAATTAACGGAAAACTTCATTAGGGTGTTTTTCCACACTTTTCAGCCCCCTATTATTTTTAATTTATTCACTTGGGGTTAATTAAAAGAAATGTATCACAGAGATATGCAACAGCTTTCTAATTAAATTCATTGCTCCTGTTTTTTTAAGACATGAAACTGGCAGAGATTCCAAATTATTACAGAAGGCAACGTGTTCCAGCACTTGGTTGCTCGGTAGTAGGTTACAGTGGGAGCTCTGCAAGGTAAGCTGTCAACAGCGAAGCCTGAGTTAAAAGGAGCGAGATGGGGCAAAGAAAACGAGGTAATAAGATGAATGAGGAGGAGGAGACAGGACACAAAACATTTGTGATTTTTATCATGCAGTTTTACCACGAATAAACCCATGAGAGCTCTTACAGCAAAGAAAGATTGTCAGAGTGCTGGCAGAGCAAAAGGAAGATTTGTTCCAGCCAATCATCAGTGAAGGTGCTTCAGGGCTTTCATTCCTGTTAATGCACGGTATCTACATAAAAAACTGTGATTTTTGCCATTATTTTGGTCAACATCATCATTTACCAAGAAAAAAATGCTAAAATAAATTTTTATCCTTAACTCCCTGTCAGAATTTAAAAAAATAATAATAATTTCATTTATTCTGAAACCACTTATTCTGCTTTGCCTTTGTAAACTTTTCTTGAGGAGAGAGGTAATCACATCTGCCACCCTCTGAATCCCACGAGAAAATAAAAAAATAAATCTAAAACCATTAGACCTGTCACAGCCACTTTCCTGCCGTCCAGAACAAAATGCACCAACACTTTTTACTCCACATTAAAAATGCATTGAGAAAGGAATAAATGCAGCCCCTCTAAAAGTTTGTCACTCATGAGGTCAGGAAGTGATGTACAAAATCCTTCCCACTCCCCAGCAATTACCAGACACTTATTATTTCAAAGGATATGCCAGGAGACAGGTGTGCCATTCAGGGTCCTCAGCATGTTGGAAAATGGAGGGGAAGGAGGAACACCATACTGTGACGCACTGTGTGAGCTTCTTTAATCGTGAATAATGCAAATTCCCCACAGGGGGCAGTTATTTGGCAGCGCGTCATTCAAGCATCCCACTCCCACAGCTGATGGGGTAAATAATAAGGGTGGCTGGGTGGGTGCACAGTTAGACAGAAGGGCCTTTATGAAGAATCTATGTTATGCTCTGTTTCCTGTTGTTCCACTAAGTCAAAGAAATGCCATTCATGGCATTCAAAATGCAATTACGATCATGGTTTTATATCTTTAATTACAAGAAATGATTCTACTTTTTCCCCCTCTTGAAGTAATTCTTGTTATGGGTCAAACTCTAACGGTAATTCAGCCATAAAAATCTGGTGTAATGAATTGGAATAAAATGAAAAGTAGAGAGAACAGGATGGAGGAAGAGCAGCTGAATGTCCATGAAACGAGTTTAAAGTTCACATTAAGTTCACTGGGAATGTGTGCGGATGGCATCACCCACTCAAATTATTAGCAACAAACACCCCACTTAATCGCTGATGAAATCTTCAACTTCAATGATTGCAACCTCATCTATTAGACCTCAGGGACATTGAGAAACCTGGTTTAAACACAGGTTTTAATTAGCTATTTAAGATTTTATTTACTGAAGGTCATGCTAGGAGAGGTTATTCCACTGCAATTTGGATCTTATTTATGAAAAGTGACCCCGGGCTTTTCTATTTACCACCCAGATAACTGATAAGACCTCAAGAATCTCTTCGTCTTGCTTTTAATTCTTGTGGTTGAAAGAGTGAAATAGCTTAAAGGAGATTTTAATTTGCTGTTTATGGTGTACATGAATTAATTAATTAGATTTTTAATTACAAATGATCAAGTGAGGATAAAAATATAACTTATACATCTCTTGCTTATGGCTAAGTGTAATTACACTGACCTACATCTCAAGCTGCTCAGGTAAGGATAAGTAAAGATGACTATATTAAATAGTACGTCAGGATAATTAAATTGGTTTTAAAAGAAAAGTACTTATTTGACCTGCAGGAAAATTGAGCACAGCATTACTCATTTGTCCAGAGTGAGATTGTGACACTTTCAGTCTCACTAGCAACCCCTGGAGGTTGTCAGCTCCTGATGCACACTAAAACAAAGTGCTGCTGCTCAGCTAACACTGTCATACTGTGAGATATTTACCATCACAACAGACATAGAAGCAAACAGAATGCAAGGATGGGAAATTTTGAAAACACAATAGTTGCACAGGGAAGGGTTTCTGAAAGCAGATTCTGAACACGACAGAACAAAATTTATTCTCTGTCAAAGTTTCTAAAGACTCTACAGACATTTAACTTTGTTTATCTGCAGGTGACACTTCATTAGTCCACAGTTACCTATGTCAGTCAAACTAGTGACCACCTGCATGTAATTTACTGGTGCATAAATGTTTATTGAGCTTGTTCTGACTATTCTTTTGTTTGACTGAACATTGAACCAAAGATTAGTTGAACTCAGGGGTGTAATGCGATTTGATGAATGAGATGCTTAAAGGCCAAGATAATTCTCATTAATGTGAAGTTATACCAAGCAATTATTATCAACCCCAGATATGAATATGAGGGATTTAACCCTGACACCCTGTAACTATGTTTGAGACTCTTATTTGAAAGTTAGACAAGAAGTAGTTCTTGAAGCAGTCAACTAATAAAGAGGCAGATTAAACAAGTTGACAAAATTGGATTACCTAAGCACTTAGAAGCACCAACTAATTTTGAATAGCGAGTTCAAAATGGTAACATTTTGAACAGTGAATGATTCGTCAACACAGTTAGAGCATAGCAACTGGCTAACTGTTAGCAGTTCACCACCACAAAGCTGACATCGCCTTCCTCTAGAGCAGCGGTTTCCAAAGTCAGTCCTTAAGGCTTGGTCTCCTGAATGGCTTTGGTCTCTCCCTGGTTCACCAACCCCTGAATCAAATGATAGTTCATTAGCAAGCCTTTGAATAAGTTTAAAATCAGATCTGATGGAGCAGACACACTTCTAAAACTGACAGGACAGCAGCCCTCAAGGACTGGAGCTGCATGCAGGGGCTGATGCTCTGTTTTTATGGTTTCTAGGATGTATTTATTCACCTCTGTTTCAAAATGTTATGTATGTAGTGGCTATGCAACAGAAGTCTACTTTAGCCATGTTCTACTACTATTAATATTGTTTATATTTTGTATAAATTTTAAACATGCATTTACTGCTGCTTGATTCACCTTCGAGTTTGTTGGCCAGCTAGGTAAAGCTAGCTAAAAATCACTTACCAGCCACATCTTCTCTCAGTTCTGAACCCATGCTTGCTAAGAAAATAAACAGTTTTAATTCAAACCTGCACACTGTCAGAAGGTTCAGGAGGTTGACATATTCAGCTGTGAGAAATTTAAAACTAACTTTTTAATAAAGCTTGTGACCAAAATGTATTATGGAAAATCCAACAATGTGTAAAGAGAATTGCATATTGGCAGTGTCGTATTGCAATGCACCTTTTGTTGTGCATCTAATGATGGCCATATTGGATGGGTCACGCTGAAGTGTGCCAAAACAAGACAGATTGCAATTCTCTGAATTTAAGCCAGAATAATTTATTTATGCCAGTGGGTGGCATAGTGTACCTTAAGAAACTTAAATAAATTACAACTGCAAAAAAAATCATACTTTGAAATATTCAGTATGTCAAATCTTAAGAAAAATCTAATTAGTGGCCTGAAAGGCCTTCTTTAAATGATCAATTACTGAATGTATCATCAGAATAGCTAATCTTATTGGAGGAATTGATTGTCAGGAAAAAAAAAAAAATGTGTTATTGATTTTGGGCCGGTCGTATACCTCTGGATATTAGTCAATCCGATATGGGACGCGGTATGAAATGGCATTAAGATTTGTGTTCTTTTCAAGAGAATATTGCTGGTTTGAAAAGTCAGTTTCATAGAAAAACAAATGGGCGATGGCAAATAACTTTAAGGTGAAAAAGTAAGAGTAGCTATGGATAAAATGATAACTGTTTGTTTTTTGATAATTAATACAGTTAGTTTTGTATTGGTTAACTTCCTGTTTTTATTTTGATTTCTTGTTGTTGGCTTTAGCAATCAAGATGTAGGACTACAACACAAACAATTTTTTTGTAACTATAAAATTAATAAGTAGTTTATAAAACGTCATGTCATTGAAACATTTAACAATATCTCAGTGTCATATTTTACAAGCGAGTAGACTGCTATAATTCAGCCATATGTCTAATTCAGCCAAAATACTTCAACAAAAACCTGGATACTAACAGGTTGTCTGGTTCTCTGTTGCTGTTTCACAAATCTTTTCGGCAGCGAAGAGAACGCCTACTCAAACATGCCAGCCTAAATGTTGGCGGTACTTGAATTCTTATACTGTGTCATAAGTCAACACCTAGGCTTTTGTTGGAATAATTATGTTATCAAAGGCTTATAATATGTTTGTCACAACAGGCCTGCTTTTGTAAAAATATCCATTGCTGGATTTCAAAACATATTGTTTTCTGATGATCGACATTCACTTCCTACCATATCCCTCAAAACAGAAATTTATAGGTGCCTTTAAAGGTGTCATACCTGGTATTTGTGAATCTATAACATGTCAGTTCAAGTTTTCGGACTGTATAAACTCCACAATTGTTTTCTTGGCCATTGTTTAAAAAGCAAATCAATACTATACACAAAATCACTAAAGAAGATAGGCTGGTTTTTTTGAGACCCATCAGGGCAAAGAAGATTTAGGATCCAGTTTAGATATGAATTATGCTCTTATAGCACCATTTGAGAAACATGTCTCAGCTACTGATGAATCATTGCTGATTAAAGTGTAGTTTAAGAATCAGCTCAACGTATCACCTCAGTAACTTTGCAACAGGTCATCTCTCTTTCTCATGCTTTCTTTTTCTTCGCCTGTGATGACAGAAAAAAAAAATCTCTCACGGAGTGAAGAGTAACCTTAACAGAGTAGATCATAACTCCCAGTCAGAGCAGAAGGCAGTCAATAAATAACTTAACAGCGTGTAACAAAAAGATGGAGAAATGTTGAAGGAGATGTGTACATGTATATTTGTAGAAGCATCACTCTGTGTATTCTACTTTTTTTTAACACTCTGACAAGAGTGTTGTCAAACATAACTCATGCGTCAGCTTTACAGTGACAGGTAGCTGTCAGACCTTCTTCCAATGGATTCTAGCAGAGCAGTAACTAACTAAATATAAACATTTGTTTACGCCTGTCAGAATGTAATGTGACTAATACTCTTTACTTCTCAAGATTTCTACTACTTACACGTTCTTTCACTCAATACCCAAACTTCCTCTATATTTAAAAATATCCTTCGGAGTGAATAAAAACAGTAGGCCAGATTATAGTAGGATCCAACAGCGATGATCTGCTCCCCGCCACCTGTGTTGCAGCCACACATCTTGTTGCTGGGAATCTGTATATTATAACATGACCAGCATGTGGCTTCTGGCAGTAATAAAAGAGATGCTCTTGCAGCTCAAGAATGCATAATTGAGTTTGTGCAGAGCGCTGATGAGTGCGGCCATTTACATCCAAGGCAGGTGGGTGCGCACACTAAAACGTGTCTCTCAAGTCTCAATTCGGTCCCTTTGAATTCCACTTTAGATCACGGAAATGATACGGATCTGCCGCACTCGTAAAATGTGAAACGATCATGGCTGATAGGGATCTAGAGGTTTAGTAGTGACGAGATGAAATTGTCTCTAGTGAGAATTCTGCAATTGTGAGATATCAGACTCAGATTAGATTAAATTAAACACTCAGGGCTGAAAATGGTATTAATGTGGTTTTGCAGGACATTTTTCTCCTGAGCTTAGCTAGAATGAACAGCCGAAGCAGCTTTAGGGTGACCTGACAAGTGCATTGGTAGTAGTCAATCCATTGCATGTATTGCTATCAAATATGTAGATTTAGCTAAATGTAATGCAATGGATATAAGAGATCTGCACAGATTAAATTTAGAACTATTTAAAAAAAATCTATGTTACTCTAAAATTACAGTAGAGCAAATTGACATTGTTGCCTTTAAAACGAAACCCCCCCCAAAAACAAATAAATAAATATAGCTCCTGACTTTAAAAAAAATCAAACAAAGCTGTGTGTTTTTAATACTGTTCAAGGCCTACAGCAGAAAAATGAGACGTAATTTCACTGTTTGAAATGGGCAAGTTTAATTTTGAAGCCCGAGCGAACCAATAAGCTGAGAAAATGGCAAATAGAAAAGAGCAAATTGCATTCCTCTGTAAGAAAAAAAGTGAAAAAAAGACTTAAGGAACATATAAAAGTAATCTCCAGCTGGAAATTAGAAATCAACCCTCAGAAACTGAATAACAGAAAAGAAATATTACTGTCCACTTTCTAAATCAATATAACATCGCTATGAGACAGTATTGCCATGGCAACACTGGTAAAGAATGAAGCAATTCTTATTATTTCAAAATAAATATCGGAGCCTGAAGCCCGACTTTTATTACAGCGGCCGACAGATTGCCAAGCCTGTATTCAGCTGAAGCATTGCTTTTCAATCACATGTGTTATGAATGTAGAAATTCCAGTGGACAGGATGATAACGGGATCTTAAATTAACCCACAAAGGTGACCAGAAACTTATCAGCAGCTGGAGGATTTTCCTTTTTGCTCCCTTCTCTAAAGGGAAATAAACTGTGGTTCTGTTAATATTCAGCAAAAATACGCCTTCAGCGTGCACACACTTTCTTCTCTCATAGTTAAAAGAGAAAATGGCTGAGTTGCTTTTTTTTTCTCCTTTCAAATTAGAGGCAAATTGGAGCCTGATATCACAGGGTGAAGTAAAATGTTGACACAGAATATTTTGGTACATGTGTTGCTATTCATTATCGACTATGGCCTGCATATTAGGTCATTTCAAAGAACAGTGCCTGTTTTCCTTCTACAGTCATCCGTAGTGCTCTCAGTTCTCTCCAGAATTGTTTAAATTATAAGTTCATACTTTAATTACCCTTTAAAAGAGTAAGTAATTTGCAGTTTGCATGCAATGGCTGTCATAAACGACATTCAAAATGTCAAAAACTTCCCTAGCTTACGAAACGGCACATTGGCTCTATATAAGTTAATGTGGAACTGATGCATGTCTGCAGTTTTCAGTTCTTGTACTGAGATCTATTTTTCTTGGCCAGCAATAAACTATCAACCCAATTTCCTCTAAAAATGTCCCACAAAGTTGAATTTCTTGTAATAGCTTCTGCAGCTCAAATTGTTGCAGATTTTGCTAAGTTTAAAACCAGACAAGCAGCGTTAATACACTGGAGCTGCCTAAAATCGCAGTTTTGAATACACCAGTAGAATACCCAGTGAGCTCTCTCCTGGAAAATACTGAAACCGGAATTGAAAAGTTATTTGTGTAAACACAAACCGGTGTATGAGAAAATCAATCAAGAGGCACGGAGCCATCGCACACCTGTGTGGCCACCCAAAAACACCAACTCACGCCTTCCTCGCTGCACATGTGTATTTGTGCAGGCACTTAGAGGATACATTAGACAAGAAGGTTGAATTGACAACCCTATAACTTTAGAGCCAATAAACGCTAAGAGGGCACCACAGTGAAAGAGACCAGGGCCAACCTGCTGTGTTGACAACCTGGCCAAAAAAAGAAAATATGCTCAAGCCCTGGGTTGCACCCAGCAAATAAAGGGTGAAGCTTTTAGGCAATGAGCAGCAGGTGATCTCAGCTTTTCTGCAAGTCCTAATGCTCCTAAAAGCCTCTCTCCCTGCTTCTGTAATTGGGCATCAGTAGTTAATGTAGTATTGACTGCATTACATGCTCCTGTGCATCCTTTCCCCACTAATGCCATTTGCATCACCTTGTACATTTACCATATTGCTTAGCCAATAACTGCTAAAAGCAATCCGAATCGTGAATCATATGGGGAACTTTTAGCAAGATGGACATCCGAAGAAGGGGCCAATTTACAGTTGAGTTAATTTGAGTACATTAGCACAACATAGCCTGAGCCAGACAGACCAATTTATGTCTGCACCGCAATCCTTTTATTGGTTCTCAGATGTGTAAGTGTAAGGATGAAGCGCTAAGACAAATGAAATATCCATTTTCAATCATAAATAATGTGTTCCAAATGCACCCACTACTTTCATATGAGGCGGATAAACTTCAGTGTGCAGCAGAAATATACTGAGATGTGGTATATGGTCCATGAAGGCTGTCACTGTGTATACCAGCAGGTGGTCCATATTCACTCAATCCCTCTAAAGAGGTGCAGAATAAAGAGAGTCCCCCCCCCCCCCCTTTCAGAACACATAAAAACCTTCAGTGAGGCTGCTGTGGATATCATGCTGAATAAATGAAAGTGCATCTGAGCATTTCATCCAAAATGGGACGTCATTAGAGGCAAGTTTGATTCAAATTAAAATTAATTAGACTGCCTCACCCATTAACCTGAATACATTGAAATAGATAAGTAATGCAAGAAGGCCTATTTCGATGGGAAGTGAGCGAACGTCGCACGGCGCTATCCATAATTTGCAATCAAGTTAAAAGCACTCCGCTGTCATCTCCCATCCCGTGTGATGTCAAAGGCTGCCTCGCCAACTTCACAGACGCAAAAAGCACTTAGAGAGAGGAGCAAAGAGGAGAGGAGAGTGTGTGGAGTGGTGTATACTGCCCTAAAAATACGTAACACAACAAATGTGGTCTGAAATAAACACGCAACTCTTCCAAACTGAGCGGCAGTTTCGAGGTGGCAGTGTATTTGTGGAACTTTCGTGGAGAAATGTTTCCCTGCCAAGCAAATAAAAGACCGGAGCCCGTCGTGATTGAATGAGGTCGAGACCCGGGGAGACTTCAAACGTGTAAAAATGTCAGTAGTTTCCCCGGGTTATTATTATTGCGTCCTGCTGCTGAGGATGTTACTCACCCTCCTCCTTGTCCAACACCATCGTCCTGAGGAACGAGGAGTCCTTCCCCGGGCGATCCGTCCTCGGCTCCAGCAGGCTGCACCGCTCCGTCTGCTCACCGCTTCTTCTGGAAATGGCTTTGAAACGCGCGGCTGACTCTACTAGACTACGCCTCGCTAAACCAAAAAAAGGGGGTAGAAAAAAAGGAGCGAGAAAACCTGGAAAGACGGATCGCTTTCTGCACCTCCTATCAATAATAATTCACACACGGAATGCGGCGATAAACACGACGAGAACCCCCTTTTCGGGCTGAACTGTAATGCAAATAAACGCCGCTTCGGTTGCCCTTGATAAATTCCATGCGAAGGTAAAAAATGGCAAAAAAAAAAAAAAAAAAAAAAAAAAACAACGAAAAGCGAGATAAATTTAGAGTATATCTGCGTAAAAGAGTGCACACACACGGACGTATCACACGCTCGGACTGAGAACCAGCTGAGCTCTCTCCTCTCGGTGTTAATGCTCTCCTTTTCGTCTTCTCATTTGCTCCGAAACAGCAACTATATATTCAAACAAATCCAATTGCGAATCTGACAACTGCTAAAAGCAAACTCGCGCCGCCTCTCTCCCAGTTTGTGTGCCGCGCTCTCGCCTCTCTGCCGCTGAATAAATGCGCGCAGTTTCCAGAGACCCTCGGATTCCCCTGTTAATTAAATCAATTCATTATGCTCAGATCTGATTAGCAGCCCTTCCCCCCCTCTTTGAATCAATTATTCAATACACAAACATAATTGCTTGTGCCAGAGGTGTCTAAGTATTAGCTTATTTAACTCCAAGGACACTAATTACCCCTAGGGCAAGGGAACTTTTCTCATTAATTCTGACAAAACACAAAAGCACAGCTAAGGGAAAGTGAGTGCGTGCACGGGCGCGCGCATGCCTGCCAGTCTGAATGCGCGTGATGGATAAAGAAAGAGCTCGAGAGGGAGAGCACGTGCACGTGGAGGGGTTGTGTTAATGTGTGCGTAAGTGTCGGCAGAGAGGGAGAGTGATGCTGCTCCATCCTGGTAGACTTTGAGTCAACACAAAATGCGCTTATTGTTTTCCTCTCCGACTTCTACTTTCCTCCGCAGATTTGAAACCGTCTAATTGCGGTCTGTTTAGCCGCTAATTAGCGTCCAGACGCACTTATCATACATACATCATACACGCAGCCGTTTCAAAGCAAGGCGAGCACAACAGATGGGCCGCGTTTTTGATTAGTGGCTAGATAGAAGGGCTCAGTTTCGAATCTGGTAATATAATTGTTGCCCGTTATTGCCAAGATGAAAGTGTTGCTGTTTCGTGGCGGAGCCTTAAATAGCACCACTTTCACTTGCCCTGCGGAGACTGTTAACCAATTAAGGGTGAGATCCAACAAAGATTAGCCATTTAGGAGAGTGGAGCGGAGTGGAGCTACAATAACGCTGGTTTGTCAGCGGCCAGCAGGCTGTCTGTGGTGTGAGCCTGCTCAGTCTGTCATTGCCTTCTGTCACGTTTTGCACCAGTTATTCCATTGTTTCAGTGCTAGATCTCTACAAGTGAATGTTTCTGCCATGTGTACAGTGATTTACCTTCTTACCGAGTTCTTGTATCCTCTTCTTTTGTTTCTCAAGTTTATCAGATAATGAAATATCTGGGCAAAGAGCCCTGTGATGGTGAGCTGTCCAGAGTGTACCCGTCTCTTGTCCAATGACCGCTGGAGATACGCACCAGATCCAAACCAACTTATGTTGATGTGAAAAAGTAATTATCCCCTAAGCTTAACAACTGATTGCACCACCCTTGATGGCAACAACTGCCACCAAGCATTTGAAATAACCACAAATGTGTCTACATTTGATGCTTTTTGAGCATGAACTACATATCAGTTAGATTTAAGTTAAAACTTTGAAGTCAATCTTGAAACTTCACTTTGTTTTACTGAGTCAATCATGGATGGAGCTGCAAATGTACTTCACATCACTGGCCTACTTCATAATCAGGTGTGTTTGAGCATCACACTACCACCATGACACTTGACTCTAACTATGATGTTGTTTCTCTTGAAGGTTTTAGTAGAACCTTCAAAATAATTATAGAAATACCCAATTAGTCTACACAATGTTTTTGTTAAGGTTTGGTCAATCATCAAAATGTTTTTTGCAAATCTGAGAAGGGCTTTTGTACTATTGAACAGCACTGTTTTGTTCTTGAAACTCATCCATTAATGCCATTAATGTTTTTTTTTTATATAAACACTCATGTCATCACATTCATGCCAAAACAAATAATTTAATTCCACCAAAAACAATTGTTGCAAGACATTTTCTTTTCTTCTGGAAGCTCTAAAAGTGTTGCGTTAGTTATGGGAAGCTAATGTAAGTTTTCTATTAAAATAACATATCTCTAACCAATATCAATTTCATAAAGCTGGTGCGAATGGTCACATGACCAGACTTCTTTACTTCCTGCCTGCTCTTCTGGAGGTAAATGTCTGTCTCAAACTTGTACAAAAGAAAGTCAGTAAAATATGTAAATATAGCACAAATATGTTGTGACAGTGTTCCTTAAATGACTTTCTACTTATAATGAGATTTTTATCCCTGCATGGATCTTTTAATCATAAGAAGAGTAAATATGGCAACAATTGTTGCTGCTAGCACACTACATAAACAGCGCTATGCTAGGTGTCAAAGGTTTGGCTGATTATTTTGCCTGTCTTGTTTCGTCAACACTGCTTAAAACTACCAGATGTTTTAGATCTCTAAAGAACCTCAAAATGAGATGCTCTACATTTCCCACTGTTGAAAAATATTGTTCTAATCTGTAAATAATGACATGTGCAATTTTTCGCACCAACGTGTTCTCACTCTCAATCTCAAGCAATTGTGTTAAAAGTACGCTATCTTTGTCATTCTTCACCTCCTCCTCTTCTTCTTAGACAAAGTCCTGTGCTTGTTATCAACTGAAACTCTGACCAACCACATCAGAAGAGTTACTGCCTCCAACTGACAAACACACCCACAAAACAGAGCGTGAGCACAATTTTTTTGAGAGAGCATACAGATGGGTGAAAGGAGCATATTTTACCACTCGCTGTGCAACATTCATGGGCCCACAAAGATGTGGAAATGCAGCCTTGATCAAAGCTATGTGATCTCTCAATTAATATAAACACTGTCATTGTGATTGCTTAACATCATGGCAGGAATGTGCCCCCATACAAACTGACCTTAACCAAGGCAAGTTAGGTATTCAGTATTTTAGATGATGACATGGGGTTTTTTGTAACCAGGAAAAGTCACTGATTTGCTCTTGGAGTAAATTTGGTAAACTTGTCACTCCTGAAAGGGTTTACTATTTGTCCATGTTTTCTCCATTGGTGTGTAGAAGCTCTCTCTCTAGATTATTGAAGCCCCAAAGATTTAGAAATAGCTTTGTAATCTTACAGACGAACCAATGTCAAAGACATAGTTTCCTATCAGGTGTTGAATTTACTTAGTTTTGCATGATGAAATTCTTCTTGAGATCTGTTAGTCCTTTTTGTGTTAACAGATCATGCTTAAATTATATTTTTTACATTGTTTCAATAAAATGCTGACGTTCTCTCATAGTGTAGCAATGAGGCTTGCCTTACCCTTTTACACGGGATTAGGTTGGTTTCAATGGTTTTTTCCCTAAAATCTTAGTCTGAAAGTTAGATTTTTAGAGCTAAGATGACCTTTGTTTCATATTAAAATAGTTTAATGTTTGAAAGATTTTGGTCAGACAAATAACGAAAAGTAGAAGAAATCTGTTAGTGGGGGACAGTCTTATTTAAAGTGCTGTATGACGTAGAAAGCTGATGCAACCCTACTTGCACACCTGCCTAAGATATTTCAGTCTAAATTAGGGATGAAAATTCAAAAAAGCAAAAACAAAAAAACAAAATTTTAATTCAAATCCTCCTGCAAATTGGTTTCAACAGTTTGACCTAGTGTATGAAGTGCATATACTTAGTGATTTCATAATAATCCCAAATTAACATTTTGTCTGCCCTATTCTACAAATCTAAGATACAAAGCCTCTTGTACCATGCCCATAGGGATAATTTCAGTTCTCAAGGCAGCAAGCTGTGGTAAGATTGGTTTGGCCCTGAAATCAATGGTCTGATCCCTCTCTGTACCGCTTTCTGGCTGACACGCTTGACTTTTCATCTCCACGGTCGCATAGATTGATGACTTATGACCGAGAATGTATGTCTGCTGACCTATAGCGTTGAGTGAGTGACACATAATTAATCCAATCACACAGAAAACTGGAAAAAGTAAAGGGAACAATGGTTCAGTGTCATCAGGGCTCGGCTTCAAATAACCATTTAACATTTGAAAGTGGAGACCATTCAGTGGACTGCTTCAACAATTATATTAAGAGCACATGAACAGGTTTCACAGGGTCCCTTATTAAAGTAGTTCTCACCAATACAAATTACCCATGTGTTAAGTCACAATAAGTTGTGTTTTTGCGGGTTACCCCTAAGCTCCTTGTCGTGTCTTAGGGTGCTCCCCCTCTCCTACGCTACATCCAACACCTGGGTCAGTGGATACCAGCAACAAGCCCTGAGCGGGCTCCTCTGATGCACAGTTAATTAGAATTCATTTCTGAGCATGCATTAGCCATGCCTGTCTATTTATGGGCTGCTCTCAAATGCAACCACTACAAAACAGTGCACTGTAATTAACCCCAACTAATCAGATAGCGCACTTGTGTTGTGTTCCCATTCGTCCTCAGGCACACAACCATTGGACAGAGGTTCCAGAGAGAGGATGAGCCCATTCTATAGTTCAGAATGGCTAAGCAGATTAAAACCTCATATCAAACATGATATTTACAGGCAAAGCTCAGTGGAGAGTGCTCCTTTTATGTGGAATAGGGAGAGGCTTCAGGGCTGGGCTTTTAAAGCCATGTCCCTTAATTGTATTCTGGCTAAGTGGGATGAATCGTGCTTTTTAATCAGACTACTGACGTGGTTGTGGTTTGTAAAAGTATAGAGATTGTGCCTGACAGTTAAGATGCTGAATGATATGCTTTTAATCCAGGCCTCTGTGTTCAAATGCTTTTTGGCACCTTGCTGACACCTGTAAGCATCTATTTTGTGCTTCTGCTATTGCAAGAAGTCATTTTTTTTACAAAGCATTTATTAAATGTATACCTAAAAATGCATTGGTATAAGAGGGGTACTTAGTTGTTTGTTATTTTAGACTGTAAGCTTAGAGATGCATGAAGAAGTTTCTTGTATGAATGAGACCTGATGCACTTTGTTACACTGAGAGCTTTGCTCCTCCTAGTGGCTGATCTTGACTATATTTTCCCCTCACAGCTGTACATAAATACCTTTGATAGAAGGGATTTACCACATAATATAATAAATTGTAACCGCTTTTCCTTCTCCTCTTCATGGAGCTGCTCACGTGGTGGGTGGAAAATAAGAATCACTGCAATCTTTTTGATGTAACCTGACAGGCTCACCATATAGAAAGTAATAAAACCAGCATAAGCCCCGCTGTTCAATCTAGTCAATTTGAATTTCATGACCAATCAAATGTCGACAAGGTGTCACTCGGTGGGTAGGGAAGAGGGGAGAGTGAATCCCTTTCCCAAACAGCTAATCCAACTTTAATCCTAGTCATTAGGAATTAGACATGCAGAGCTGTCCGGCCGTGCCTCTAAATTACAATCAAACGGTTACCAATTACACAAATTATTGATGGTAGATTCTCTTTTCAACTGCAAATTAAGGCTATTAAGGAAGGCTCCTTTTTAATGCAAAAGTGACTAATTAACCAACGGATAGAAAATCTGCTGCCCAGATATCAAAAAGTTCTTAGCACACATTGCAGAAACACAAGGGAACCAATTAGTTTAATTATCAAAACAGCTAATTAAAATTGCACAGTTCCTAATTAGTTCTTTGCTTTTGCCTCTAATTGACAGCATGGAGATAAATGGGCTGCCGATGAAAATGGGGAGAGGAGAAAAACAGGAGAAACTTCGGCAGAATATTTATGCTGACTTTATCTCCGTCTGTGTGGCAGCCCTTGAAAGTGGAAAATTAATGACCTTAATTCCCAAACTGTTTTTCCTCCTAACGGTGCTCCCCTCTGCGCTCCTGGTGCACGCTCCTTTGTATAGGCCTGCCACCCTGCCAACTGCTGGAATGGGAAATGAGGGGTACTTGGGGGTGGGAAGGAGCCACGATTCTCCTCCTAATGTGACAGCTTCCACCTAACAATGGGGAAAGATGAAAGAATGGAGCAGATGTAACCACTGGGAGCGTTGCATCATGGGACTGCAACCCGGTCGCACTGTTTTTTTTTTTTTTTGTTTTTTTTTAGAAAGGAAACTTCTGTCATCCACAGGGACAAGAATTTGTCCCAAGAAAGAGCTGAAACTCTGCTGGGACAGAGATAAAAGACATTTAATATGGCAGTGTTTGGTTTGAATTGCATATATTGACTGCACTACTTCGCAAGTTAGCTACTTTTGAATTCTTACATGTTTTTGTTGATGGAACAAAAAGGCTCTAAAGGCAGATAATATACCTGAGAACTTGTTGTTTTATCCTGTGGATTTACTGTTATGGCCCAAACTACTTATTGGTGTGATCTTTTTAAAGGTCCTTGAAAATAAAGAAGAAAAACTGCCTCTTTTTGAAGTAAATGCTACACTACTAAACTTGATTGTTGTATGTCCTCCTGGCAGGCATCATTTCTTTGTCCATGTTGCTGCAAGGCCAACCTTGTCATGCGTAATCCCAGCCCTCTCCTAGGATGCAAGTAACAAGCAGGTCCCTTTGGCACATTAGTAGATAGCTATCAACTAATCAGTTTACTTTTAGGACTGTGTTAAAATGTAAATTACATTAATGCACAAATTATGCATCCTACCATGCATATAGGCCGGACCAGAGGCCACACAATGCCAGTGTAATTCATTTAGTGCAGTCTACATGCAGTGTTAATGCACTTTGATTTCGCCTGCTCTGGTCCAGATGAAGGGTGATATGTTAACCAGTTGGTGTCTGGGGAAGCTGGTTGGGCTTTGTGTTAGCTTGGAGAAGAAGTACTGATATTTTCCCCAATTTAAATTTAAACTGCTAAGAGGTTTTCTTTTGTCGTAATCATTGGAAGGGACCTACTACTCCATGCGCATCCAAAAATTTCATTTATCCTTTTGTTGATAATATTTACCTGTAATCCGTCTGAGCCAGACTGCCTGAAGTGCACATTCATAGTATGATTTATCTGAATTCATCCTATCTGTTGCAGAATTACACCCTGAAGAGGCTGGTTTGTTGCAAAGCCTTGGCCTGGAGGATCTTTGCTGCCCGTGACTAACAAACACACGCCTACCACTAATTGATTGTCTTGTGTTTTATTTATGGTGCAGTAGTAATTAGTGGACAGCATAATGTAAGCCATTCATTAGCACCTGGCTACCGCTATGGATTTCAGTGCTTTGTCTCAGATGCACACATCATTAGGGAGAAACAAAGACTGGAATTTATTAGCAAGGCATCTTATAAATATTCTCCAAGTCAGTGTGCCTTTAAGGAAAAACACAGGCCTGTAAAACTTTTGTCAGGGTTTGCTCACTGATTCCATTTTCTGCAGAATATGTTAAGGAAGAGCAGTATAAATTTAATTTTAATTGTTTTGTACACACGCCAGTGAAAAGGAACTGATTGGATACAGTTCAGAGACAGTATATTAATACGTTATTTTCATATGTTAATTGCTTTGCATAATCTCTCCCCTTTGCTTGGTTCGGAAGTACCTGGCATTGAGAAGGGGGCAGAAGAGAACACAAGACTCCAATTTACATAAAACCAACTCCTCTGAACATTAAATAATAATGCATCTGCAAGCTAAAGGTGTGTTCACTTAACAGATAGCACATCTTTATAATTTATGGTCTAGTTGTTTCAGTGCTTTTGAGTCCATTTTCCTCTCTGCCTGGTTTTAAAGAAATCTTGTTACTGGAGAATTGACTGGAATGAATTGAGATTTTAATCCCATTGACTTTCTTGCATGGAAATGCACACTGGTAGGGAAATATAATGGTGGGCCCTGTAATCAAAGACACTTGTATTCAGCTCTGTACAATAATGAATCTCATCAAATGTTAAAGCCCGGGCCGTGTGCGTGGGGCTCAAATTTCAAGCTTTTTGACCATCCCCATTTGAGGAATTCCTGGGGGACTGTATGATTACTCAAGTTTAGCAGTTTATTGCCTCATCTTTCAATAGCCACTGAAGCACAAAATTCTCATCTAGGTTGCTCTTTTTTTCACTCCCCTTGAAGAACAGGCCAATATAGAGTGCAGAACAGCTGCTCAGATCCCGAGGAACTGCTGTTGGCACCACAGTGTTATTAGCTGTCACCGTCATTGTCCACTCACTGTGTCATTTGAAAGAATAAGGGCTACATTTTGTGACGAGAATCAGTCAAGTAATTTTAATTGCAGATAGCATATGAGCATAACAGCAAGACATACAGAAAAATGGAAAGATGCAAAGTAAACAAAAATTAAAAACGACCTGTTAATAAACCTTTCTCGGTTTGAAGGATCATCTCTAATTAAATTGTTGTCCAGAATGCAAAAAAGAAAAACAACAAAAAAAAACAAAACATGGAGAAACACATTTTGTACTCATTTGACTCCCGTTTCACCGCCAGCCCACTTGGGCCTATTTATGTGGTGTCTGCCTTCACTCTAAAAGGTAAGGCTGACCGGTTTGTTTTTCTGATAATGACGAAGGGCTAATTAATAGGGTCAGTGGCACGTATTTCAAGAATGCCACCCAAAATTTACAAAAGTGAGACTAAGAATACCCATTTCACACAAATAAAGGTTTCATAAATCATAACTTTGTTTTGAAGAACCTTAAAGTGGAACTAAACACAATGTAAAAGCATAACCCCACTCCCAAACTAATTTTTGAAAAATTCCACCAAAGTGGGCATTTTAGGAGACACTCAGAGGCATGGTCAAGTGTTGGAATGAGCGGAGGAGGTCAACCAAAAGTGATAGGAGCCGACGTTCATTTGAGTGTACTGGATCTCTAGAATCAGTGCATTAAAATGATCAGTTCACAAGATCCATTTCCCTGATCACACAGTTGATTTATGTAGAGTGAAACGGCACTTCTTCCAGCACAATATGTGTACCGTACTGTGTTGGAGTGGCACTGTATCCAACATAGTGATGCTCACTCTGTTTCTCCAAGCTAACAGTTAATGTTGTGTCAAGAGACATAAAAGCAAACGCACACACACCCCAGTCTCCATTATCTTAACATACCCTTTACTTGTTTATTTGACAGGCTGGAAGTGCATTCGCATAATATGCAGTCATCAGTCAAAATAAGCATATTGCATCAAGTGAAGCATTATATTGCTTTGTATTATGCCTGCATATTTGATTCAAGGGTTAGACGGCAACCATAGAGTGATTTGTGCGGTATGCGACTCACTCACAATATCCTACTGTACTGTGAGTGAGTGACCAGATCACGTTCTGATTCGCAGTACACTGTGCTGGAGTGGCATTGTGTCACTGCCTGAGTGAATCTTTATGATACATTCTGTGAATCTCAGAATGCAATTCCATTCAATACTGGCACTGACCTCACCTAGAGAAACGAACAAATCAGTGACTTGCTTCAGTTCATTCACTGAAATGATGAACGAATCATTTTGGGGAACAACACAACATTGTTAAGCTAGCGTGTGGTCAGGAAAAGCACTGTTGTTAACTTAGCAACGTTGTCTCTATATTTAGCAACTTTTCAGACCTATCCAGTGACTTTTTTTCTGTTACTGGAGACTGAAACCGCCAATCGCTCTACAGCGAGTGCTTCCGTGAGCTCCTCCAGCTGTCTGAGCACTTTAGTCATTTTCACAGTCATCCTGCAGCAAACCCCACCTCCAGTCAGAGCAGAGAGGAGACTTACTCAACTCTGTTGCAAATGATATCCACATTGCCAATGAATCATCAATGATGTACAAAGCTGAAACGCTATTGAACATTATGAAAACATCCCTAAGGCCCAATTTATAGTTTATCTGCAAAAAAGTTGATTTGGGGTTTAGTTCAAATCAACCCTTGAACTTGAATTTGTGTATGTTCATACACAAATTCAATCCAAGTTTTTCCAGTTTATATTATATATCAAAAATCAAATTACATTTTATAAATGTCAACCTGTGCATTAAGGAATCTTTCTAGTGTGGTTCAGCTTTACATGCTCTAAGCATTGTATATTTTAATTGAATAATTATAAAATTCAGTCCAGATTCCTTAAAACAAATAATGGGATGGCCCCTTAAATTGAATGTATTTAATTTGACTCAAAGAATAATGGGCAGGCTGTTTGCAATGATAGAAAGGCAAAGTCTACTTATTACATCCTCTATATGTATGCAGGATATATTCTCAGGACACGTCAAACAGCAGGCAGGCTACAACATCAGCAGTCAGCCCAAATCGGTGCCAGTATCTCAGCTAAGAACAGGAAACCGAGTCTACAGTTTCTACGGGCTTGCCAAAATTGGACAAAAGCAGATTGGAAAAAAGTTGTCTGGACTGATGAGTCCCACTTTCACTGGATGTCATTCAGACAGTAGGGTTGTAATTTGGCAAAACCATTGTGAAAGAATAAACTCATCCTGTCTTTTACAACTATTCAGGCAGGTGGTGCTATAAATGTCTCAGCATATTTTTTAAGAAAACTTCTTGGACACCTTACTACCAAATGACAAGAATTTAAATGACTCATAATTGATATTCTGACAAATATGAAACAACTGTAAAAACAAAATGTTCACTGTACTGAGGGCAAAAGGAAGCCTAACCTGCTACTAGCATGGTGTTCCTAATAAAGCGGCCAGTGAATGTTTAGTTCCCTGCAAATGTTTGTGAAAAGTAATAGGGATGTCAAGAGCAATGTACCATAAAAAAGATATCAAACCAACATTACAATAGATTTTCTGTGACGTAATATCTATGTTGAGTCTATTAAATCCTACACTCCTTTATTTTAATGTGTAGGATGTAGGGTTCAGTGTGATCATAATGTATATTGTTACAACTTTAAAAGTTGTTACATATAACCATAAAAAAGCTGGTAATTCAAGATGCTAAAGGCTGTTTAAATTAAAGCATATCCTGACCTCTCTCTCCCCCCTACACACTCAGTTTTAAGGTACTCTTTTTTTCCAGTTTGCTCTTAACATCTGCTTAGGAGAAAACTCAAGCAGGTTGCATGGGTGAGAGTGATGTGATGCTGTTTTATATTTGAATGACTAAACGTGACCTTTGAGATTAGAGGAGGAGTTGCTTCTAGGGGGGACTGAAGAGAATCCCTGCTGCTATGAAGCTCATGTCCCTTTGATCCCTCTGTAATGAGACTAACATCAGGCGTTGTGGTCACTGAACACATTGACACACCACTGGAGAGCAGACGGCTCTGCTGACTGGTGTTGCAGCTGGCTGTGTGTGTGAGTGTGTTGTGTGTCTTCAGGTAGTGCCTGGAGACATTCAATATATCCACTGGGATTTACTATTTGACTATAATCCACTGCTTCATGCAGTAATTTGCCATTAACATGCCTTATGAATGATGTATGCAAGTGTCCACCATTTGTCATGCCAATTAAAAAGCCTCATATGGCAGAGGCACTCGTGGCATGTCTCATTTTCTCCACAGAAGGAAAAGTTACATTGGGGGGAAAGAAAGTAGAGTTTTATTTGTGCCGAGAAAAGTTTTCAGTTGTGATGTTGGAGGGCATTCCCCCTGACCTGAACACCACTCCAGTGAAACCCAGCTCTCTCAGACATCTTTAGAGATCCACTGAAGATCAATCATGACCGGGGCCGTCCCCACGAGACCCTTAGTAACAACCACTGATTGCTTTCTGCTGTGCAGGCCGTTAAGTGGAGTCTGGCAATGGCTCCTGGACAACACTTAACAATCAATCAGAGGACACAACCACTTCTCATTGCATCCCAGCTCTTCCCCTGCATTACACACAAACAATAATTCAGGTGGACACAAGTGACACTTAAGAATCACAGCCAGAGCGTGCCCCGTGATTTAACTGGAGAGGGATATGCCGGACTGCAAGAAACTTGAGCTCCTGGATTTTACAAAACCCCTCCAGCTGGGGTGACTTTTCACCTACCGTCATTTGGACCATGCTGAAAAAGAATGAAGCCATGAAATTGATGCTTACAAACTGAGTTTAACCATCAAGGCTCTCCAGTTTGTTTTGAGAGCAGAACGCCAACGAAGTCTCATCTGATACCCAAAGGAGTTCAAAATCTCATAACAGCAGCAAGGTTATGAAACATAGCTGTAAACATTTTCCAAATATTTGGTTGAAATATCCTGTTACAAATATTTCAAGCATTTTGCGAGATCCACTGTTTGCCAAGGACAAAATACACAGAACGAAATACAATACAAACATCATGGAAATGAGAAACTGGCTCTTCAGTGCATCATGCCATCCGAGTGTAAATACATCTGAAGCAGAAAGTCCCCCATAAAAGCCTAGACTTAAAGTTTGCCTATTGATTAAGGATTCCATTGACTTAATGAACCTTCAACCCTCCATCAGATGACTGGCCAATATATGCACTAATCTCTGCAACGGATGTCTGGCTGTGGTTCCTTTTAAATGAATTGATCTACTCAGCTGGGGAAATGGGCAAGTATTGATATGATTCTGGACGCTGTGATGGATGTGTGTGATGGTAAAACACAAGCTAACATGGGTCAGTGGGCAGAATTTCAGAGAAAATCTTTAGCGACACTTTTTAAAGACAAATTGACATACTTTTGTCTGTGGTAACTCTGAATAAACTTTACTATTGCAGTATTTTGTGAATAAAATCTAAGTCCTTAAAAACAGATTTACATTTCTGAATGTTTGTTGGAACCTTTAGATCATATTTTTGCTGAAATAATTCAGTAATATTTTCCATTTATTTTTCTTATTGAATTTCAGACTTTTAGTAATAGCACAAGACAAATGGGTCAATAGAAATAAAAGGAAAAACTGAAACACTAGAATCTGAAAAACTAGAATCCATTTCTGTGGTGGTCTACACCAATCGCAACAAACTCCACAAGATCATCACAATGGTTTTGTGTGATGTTCAGACCACACAGCAAATATTTATCTGAGTCAGATTGCACCCAAGGAAGGCAGAAACATCCACACCCTCCCTTCTCTCTTTTTGTTGAAAGAAATGCACGGGGTCATTGTTTTTGGCACGTTACAACTTCTTAACCATTCACTTTTTTACAGAAGAAAATCCATTGTTCAGTCGCTCCACAATAATAATAATTGTGAGTGCCATGAATACTCACTACAAGCTAATAATCACTGCAAGCTACATTGTGAACCCCAACACTGATGAGTCTGAGATGGCATCAAATAATTTTGTCTGTCTTCCCCTCTGAGAGTGACACAGCCAAGAGTGTTTGATGTCCCTTCAGTCCATTTCAACCGCAGAAAGGCATTTTGAGAAAATTGAAACAACCTATTTCTTCCTCTGATCTCCTTCTGCTGTACATGCTTGTCAGAAATGTTCAGCTCTCCTGTGACAAACAGTAATGAGTCAGCTGTGCAGGTGAAAGGCCACTGACAAAGCCAAGATCTTATTTTATAAACTCCTTCCTCATATCAAACTGATGAACAAACAGTGAATCAAAAAACACTTTTGTGAACGGAATGCCATGCTAGAGTGACATAATTAGGCACAAAAAATGGCCTCAGGACACTTAAAATTTTAAACAAAATTAATTTATATAGAATGGTACATGTGATTATTGATTATTACTGATTCCCACACTGGAATTATCACAGCACTGATCTCAATATGCCTGCAGTATTGGAAGCACAATTAAAGTTGATACTCCAAAGACAAGACAGTTTGTGCCACAAAATCCACTTGGTTTCCAAGCATAAATGGCAAAGTGGAAAATGACGTAAAGGCAGGTTTAAATGTTTGCTGAAAAAAGTATCGAGCAATTTAGGGAGAATTCATATTATTTGGCCAAGGTTTTATAGCTGGTTTCAAACTCCAGCCCTCAAGGGCTGGTGTCCTACAACCTTTAGATGCCTCTCTGCTTCAGCACACCTGGCTCCAATATTAAGTCATTAGAAGAGCTTTGTGGAGGTAGACTGACTGCTAATGAGGCAGTTTTGCCCTTTAATTCAAGTGTGCTGGACAAGGGACACATCTAAAAGTTGCAGGACTCTGGTTCTCGAGAACTGCAGGTTTCGACCACTGTTTAAGAGCCTGTCAAAGAGGTGTTTATGTTTTGACTGATTTGTTGCACCTCTTTCAGTAACGTGTTCTAAGGAAAACATGATCTTAAGTATGCAAGTTCCTTTCGTTTGATGCAGCGATGTCTCTGCTTGTAAGGTAACCATTGCTGAGTTCACCTAACAACAGACTTCCTCATACACAATCGCTCTTCTGAAATAAGTGACAGCGCATACTCCTTATTTGTATACGCAAGCTAAATTGGCACCTTGAAGCTGCAATCACAGGTACAATCTTCTTTTATCTACAATTTGCATGTGTTTGCTATATTGTTTTACATACCATTGAAACAAACTGCCTTGAGATGATTCATATTAGATCACTCTCTGAGGCCATCACCATGTCATCTATGACATAACTGTATAAACCTGACAGTGATGAACTGGGAGGGGAAACAGCCTATCAGAGAAAGATGCTGTGCTGTTCAAGTCTAACAGATGAGTTGTTTTTGTTTTTCTCCCCACTTACTCTCAAGGTATCTCTCTAACATATCTTTAACTACAAAAAAATGTTACTTGTACAATATTTTGTTTGTTCCGACTTATGGTCCATCCATCATCTACATCCTTGTAATAAAAATCTACATACTTACATACTACAACAAGCGGTTTGTTATGTACGTAATATCTTTTCATACTTGAAAATAATATAAACATTAGCCAACAACAGTAACTCCACAATTCTGATTCTTTTTGGATTGTCTGTTTGTTCCTTTTCTTGTCTTTCTAATGGCTACATGGCTCATGACTTCAAGCATTTAGCATGTTGTATATGTTTTTTAACCCACCTGTTAAATGCTAACCTGACTGTAGTTGCTGGTTGATTCATAAGACTGCTCTGTACAGACTCATCTAGATGTTCACTCGGATTGCAACCCAATGTAGACTCATTAGTACTTATTTGTATATTTTCCAAAGTAAAAAGTTTGTTTTCTGACTAAAAAGAAAAAATTCAATAATCTTCTGGTTACTATAACCAGGATTTTTAAATAGTGCCAATGCAGCCACTCTCATATGTGTCTAATATCCACAGCTGATGTTTAATTATAAGACATTGCAAATGGAAAATTGTAATTTATTTGACTTAACGTTGCACTTCAAAAGTCTGTCTGTTCAAAGCCCTAAGAAAGTTCTTTGTTTTATATCAACAAAGAAGAGTGACTTCATCATTACAGAAAAACCAGTGAGAAGTAACTTTATACATTATCCAAATGAAAAAGAAATTTACTGAATCATACAGAAGCATAGAGTTGCCAATGTTTTCGTCTTATTCTGTGCCCCATAACTAATCTAAGCGTTACCATAATGTGAGGGCATGTTTTAGCATTTTCCTACTGAGTGACTGAAAGAACTCTTGTTCTTGAGTAGAAACATATTACAAACAGTAAAAACATACAAAATTTCTCCAGCACATCACATCATGTTTGCCGCTGGGGAGAGGGTTAGGATGTTATCCACGTGACAATTTAGGTACCATTCTCCAGATGCTCAAAACACTTGTGCAACTCATGCACAGGAGAAGTGAAGGACCAACTAATGAGCTGTTGCCAATAAACCTAAAAGGTGTGTAAAAATTGAAACTGCCATTGTTGAACACCTGGACTGCAAGGGTCTGGTATTTAGTGTCGCAGAAGTCAGTTCCACTTTTCAGTGAAGCATCTGCTTGATGGGTCATTAACAGCTCTCTGTTTTTTTTAACCAACATCCAGCATTTCTGTCCTTCAACTTTTTATATAACACTGTAGAAATCATGCCAAATATTTTTTTTGAGAATAAGAAAATTATACTAGGAAAGAAATCCAACAGCAGCCAAACTGTAAATGAAAGCTGTTCTTTGGACAGTTATAAAAATCAACGCCTTTTCAGATTTTAGCTCAGCTTCAGAAATGTTTTGGTAATATTTTGTAGCCTAAATCAGGAAATGGATAACATTGAGTCTTCTCTTTTTCCTTATGTTTTGCAAATCTCACAGAGGAGAAAAAGCCACGTACAAAAAAAGATAAGTTCCAAGCCTTCAAACTTGTTCACGTGAATGTACCACTGTCTTCAAAATGACAGCAGGGAAGTGATGTAATATTCAAAATCCTTATGGCAGCTTTTATTTTATGCAGACAAATGCATTGGGAACACAGCACATTTCAGTCTAAATGAAACTAAACAAAAAAAAAATTGTTTTTACTATAAGAATGTTCCAAGAGTCAGCACACAGCTTCAGTCATATTCTAGTCTGGATGGGAATGTTTCCTTACTTATCTTTATTTTGCCACTGTAATGTAATGTCTCTTTTTTTGTTTATTTATTGTTCTATGTTTTCTTTACATAGATAATTTTGAACTACCTTGTTGCTGAAATGTGCCACACAAATAAAATTGAGTTGACATAACTGGTGATGAAACTTATGGAATAATTGAATGTTAAGCTGTTCAAAAACAATCACTAGTTTTCTAGACAGATTTGTTCACTGATTAATGTTTGGGAGTTCAACTTTCCTGGAAATCCCTGAATTGATATTTAGCTGTATAATTACAGTTTCTGAGAAATTCTTCAGATCTGTGTTGTATTGAATTGATCGACTTCAGTCACCTCTGAACAGGTATTATAGCCTAAAACAACTTGACTATGTTATACAATTCCTCTGCATTCCTACGGTTTGTCTTAGAAACAGCTCTGTTTATGTCAACAGGCAAGTTTTATTTTACATCATTTTGTGGGTTTAACTAGCTCCTCCATAACACTATTCTAGCTGATCTGGGTTGTTAACTTATTGGAACACCCATTTAGGAAGCATTTTCTTTTTGGCACAAGGCAACATGACTGTGTTCATTATTTTTATGTAGTCAAACTGGTCCATGATCCCTGGTATCCAGTAGGCCTGACAGCATAGTATGAGAAATAGCTCCATAGTCTAATGCCTGAACCACCACTTCACTGTCTTCATGCAGTACTATGGCTTGAATTCAGGGTTTTGAGGTTATCTGATACACTGTTGCCCCTGGATACAAAAAGATCAAACTAACAAAGATCATTTCTCCATCAAATGTTGCACATGTCTTCGTTGGCAAGTCAAAATACTAATTGTAACCTTTCGAGCATGTGATGTTCTTCAACAATGGGACATTGTGATAACTTCTTGCTGATATCTTGGCTTCACTCAGACGTCTTCTAATCTGGGCCTGGAAGCATGGGCGGGTATTGGGGGGCCATTGCCTGCCCACAGAGTCAGATGTGCCCCCCCTGGACTAGAAGCTGTTAGTTGTTTTTACCTCAGAGTGGCCAACTCTGTTTTATACAGTAGGGGCTTCCGAACTTCCCATATTTGTTCCCTCTCTCACTTTTTTCTGCCATTACAAGTAACTGTTTAATCTGTTGTTAACACATCATAACCTGTTTTCCTGACCCGCCTTTAAACACAACATGAGCGATGAGACGCTCGCGCCATGTTTACCCTGTACAACAGCGACTAGACCTGCTGCTGCTGTGCAGGTGTGTTAGAAACATGGCAGCAAACCAGCAAAACGCTAATAACTTTGCATAGTTTTTTTTCCCCCCCAAACTAACTGACTGAGTAATGCTGTTGGATGCAGGTAACGTTAGCTATAAGATCACTAGCTAATACCAATACAGCACATTAAGCTTTTTAACAAGTAGCCCATAGGCTACTGATGTTATCTATGTTCAAAAGTGTGAAGTACTGGTTACATTCACTTGAGTAACTTTTTTGGAAAAAAGGTACTTATAAGAGTACTTTTACTGCACCGTACCTTTTTCTTTTACTTGAGTAATATTATTATTGCTACATAGTTAGATTTTTTTGTTGTGTTTCAGAACACAGTGACTTGTAATATTTACAAATTACATGACCCAGAAATCACAATAATTCTATTGTCTCTCTAGACAGCGTTGTTGATTGAGTTTGGATATTAAAATATTTAAACATGTGTTCTAGATTATTTGGTTGTCTTCTACAGTGTATGTGGAATAATATGCTTTGATCAAAACTAAGAAACTAATGGCTAAAATAGAAGTCAATTACAACACATTCTTGTTATATATTGAGAGTTTCAATTGTGGGTGTGTGCAGGGGTGTTGGCGTGCGTGTGTGTGTGTGTGTGTGTGTTTATATTACATATAGAGGTATTACAGCATTTACCAACACAAGGTGGTCATTTGTGGAAAGTAAGAACCTTTTCCTTGTCTTCACTTTCTTTACAGGTCTACTGTGCTCTAATAGAGGTATGGTGTGAATCAAGTTTTAAGACTAGGGTTATAAATACACTGGTAGTGGTTAGAGTTAGGGAAAATTTCTTGGTTAGGCATAAATGCAGTTACTAAAATGAAAGGAAGTCAACACAAAGTCCTCAATTCGAATAAAAGTACAAGGATGTGCGGGCGCGTGTAGGGGTGGGTGTGTGTGAATATTTTCCAGCAGGGGCATCTTGAGGGAAGGACCCTGTTCACAGTGATGTCACGCAGACTCTCCACAGACTGGCTGAATAAAAAGAACAACGGAATTTCAACTGAAGAGATCAATTATAGATAGAAGAAAATGAATGGGAAAAGTAATTTAATTTATTATTGACTTGATGTCTTATATCATGTACAAAAGCAAATGAAAAATTAGATTGTGCATTCGGATGAAGTCTGATTTAAAGAGCTTCAAAATTATATTTAATTGGACAAAGGGAAAAAAAGTGTCATGGGTATATGAAGTTTCACTGGGAAAAGTAAATTAATGATCAAATTTGTGGCCATAGAAAAGGATGTGCCAACCAAGATTTAATGTATTCCCTTTGCTAAGTTAGATACAAAGATAGGAGAAAATAGGATAGTTTGGATTTTTCAGAATACATTTTGTTGTTGGATAACTGTAAGCAGTCAGTATTTTACATGTAGTAAACATAATCTTAATCAAAGTTGGCAATGAATATTTAGACATTTAGTCAAAATAAGATAATTGCTTTTTTTTAGATTTGATCTTCGATCTTCTATTACAATATTTATTAATGAAGACTTAAAAACTTAATTTACCATCGAATGAGCCTATTGATGACAAAATAGACTCCAAAGATTGCATGAATTTCCCATCAAAAAATAGTGGTGACTAGCACAGCTAGACAGCGCTACACGTAAATATTGACTTCATTTGCTCCTGAAAGAGCAAACATGAATTAAAATAATAATTCAGCTGTCACTGAAAGCAAAATGCATTAGTTAACTAGGAATTTAAATATACATTTTATAATAACTTTCTCAATAAAAGGCTTAATATGTCTTGTTACAAATTTTATTTTTCTAAAGATAAAGTTACGAAAGTTATTTTGAGTGGTCGGTTGCTATTCAAAACTGACAACTGTTTCGAAGGAGATTACATTTCCAAATGGCTTCACCTCTGGAACAGACAGGGATCACAGTTTGAATTAACCTTATCAGTCTAAACAGTAAAAAACTAAAATTTGCAAATGTTAAATTTTTTTCACTAGAGTCTCAATGAAAAAAAAATACAGTACCATAATCTAATCAACTAATGAGCTGGCCCTTGTTAGCAAACAGCTGCACATTTTTGTAAATTAACTGCCCTCTCCTTAACTAACAGGACAATAGTGTAGACTAGCTGCCATTGAGAGGCAAAATACCTTTCACCGTTTGTGTCTCTTGAACTTTGACAACCAAAACAACAGGGAAAGACTGGGTGTTTTGTTCCCTGTGCCATAAACATGTCTTTGGTTTGCTAAGTTGGCTATTAGTTCAGTAGGTTTTCTTTAGGGTGCAATTTATTTCACAATGCTGTTTGTATTCGCAGATTCAATGCTGAACGATACATTTGATTTCAAGCCTTTTGAAAGCCTGATACGCTGGGTCACCCCGCAGCCTCAGGAAGGTAAATAAGAATTCTAATTAGGCAGCAAAACTTGGAAAAAGTTGGAATTCACTTTCTCCTTTGCATGAACTGTGATGTAAAGAAGCCATGGGACAAATGATGAGGGGAAGGGAGGAGCACATGTGGAAGAAGAGAGGGAGGAGGGATCAGGGAATAGAGGAATAATTTATGTGGAAACCTCCAATGGCATCTTTAGGATGCTGTATCCCCTCCGATTGTGTCGGCTGGTGTCAGGAGAGTCAGAATGCAAATGGAGCAGGTTTCTAGGTGAGGTTGGGCACAGTCACAGGCCCATGTTGGGACTTGGTTATGCAGTTGCTAAACAAGTATTCTTTGTCGTGCTTGGCCCCTGGGGCTGAGCCATGCGAATACTATCATCTGCAGTGTTGTGTTACTTGAGCACAAATACTCGAGTTTGCAGCCAGTATTTATAAGATAAAAGACTCTCTCTTCAGGGAATGTCAGAATTAGTTATTTTCTCTCCAATTAATATCTGTTGCAAGTATGTTTTCAAGGTCTCTCCATGGGCTCCCTTGTGAATCAATTTGTTTTGCTGCTATTTGCATGACAGTTGATGTGTCAAATTTATATAAATACATGACTGTTTGCCATCTTTTTAGGTTTGCTGCAAAGCGCAACCTTCAAAAAGCACAGATCATTGTAAGATAACAAAGAGCTTTAGCATGGTGTAGGTAGCTCATTTACTGGTGAATTTATTTTAGGTAAAAGGAACTAAAGCTCATCCTGTGCTCTTGCTCTCACTTCTTTCCACTTCCTCAGCTAATCTAATAACTGCTTACACAGGGCCAGAGTCCTTGATGAATTAAGAAATACCATGTGGACTAATTGACAAAATCATTGAAATGTAAAGATAAAATCCTCAGTGTAATTGAATGTGAAGCATCATTTATCTATGGATTTGTACCAGACTGCTTTATTGAATTGCTCTCCTGTGCCTGAAGTACGCTTTGGTAAATTGACCTAAATTCTTATGGGAAACACAAAACTCTGGACATTTAAGTCCCTGATCAGATTTCTTTTTAACAATTTTCCTAATTGTGGAAGTTCACTGCTTAAATTTCTCCTCATTGTGAGGAAGGCAGAAGCTGCATGTTGTCAGGCAATGCTGCCTGCAGCCCTGGAACAGAATAAGGTGCTAATAAAAAATGTGTGACTCTACTAATGAATACAATTCTGCAGTTCTGCAACTCAAGCACTCAATTATCATAAGACATTTGCTAATGTGCTCATTCAAATGGTCAACACTTTGCTTGGAATAAACTGTATGGCTTAATGACTTGAGAAAAAGAGCCTGATGACATCCAGCTCTTCTTATCAACACTTCCCCAAGACTGGCACAAGATATTGTGGGTGGATACAATCAAACTGGCCCATAAATGAATTCATTTAATATTCATTGGTGTCTAATATGGTTGCAGAGTCACTGAAATGCACCATTTATCCGTCAACTCATCCCGTTTTTATACACTGATCCACATCCGAGTACAGGCCAAGGAAGCTGGCAATCGAAATGGAACATACACTCTTCAGATCTAAGTGAAAGGAAGTGATGGCACTGCTCTTTGTTTGAACATCTGCTTGTGAAAAGGGATAAAAAGAATGAAAGCATTACAGGATATTTCCAAGAGCTCTTTTTGCTCTCAGTCTAAAATAGGTCTACTCTGACAACCAACATCAAAGTAAGTCATTATGGCAGTATATGATCCATCCATTAGCTGCACACTCAACTTCTGAGGCATTAATTGCTCTTTCTCTGTATACATGGACAAGCACTTTTTTATGCGTGTGTGTGTGCGTGCACATGCGCTGTTGTATATTGCAGTGTTGTGTGTGTGCCCACACACACACTCAAATGGTGAGTTCAGACAAGTAGAGGTGTAAAATTAAATCCCACAGTGCAGCGGCATGCAGATGATGTGCTTGAATGGCCTAGCTGCTCTTTGCACCATTGTAATTGAATAACCTACAGAAAAGTCATCACATTCCCACTATGCTGTTCTCTCTCTATGCAACATGTAAAAAGTCCTCTTGTAACTACCTGGGAGAGCAACCCATCAACAGCTGTTAGAGCTGACTTGAAGGTTAAATATTAGGAAGGAATCCAATTTCTCTTGTCTATTCAGCTCAGCGGTGTGTTAGATTGCAGCTGGACTGTGCTTACAGAGTGTGGGATATGAAGTGGGCTAATCAATCCCCTCTGCTTCATTCTCAAATTCCTCTCATATCAGGTCCCTGCCCCCCAGGCAGGCCTTCTGCTTTCCGAAAGCCAATTCCACACGAAATAAGAACTGTGACCTGCAGCTAGAGGGTGAAGTTGAGTTTTCCCTTCATGATTAATCTCTTCTTGGGTGGTTTTCAGAAAGAAGGAGAGGGGGGGAGGATTGAGAGAGGGGACAGAGGTGGGAGGGGTGAAAAAAAAATAAGAAAACATGCAAGTCGCTGCCTTGTGACCTGCGAGTTTTTTTTTTTCTCTGAATGAGCTGGGTGCACTGGAGCCTGCTTATCTCCTGAGAGAAAGACAGAATTAATTTTTTGACAAGGTTTCATGTTGACATTGAGAAAATAACTACCTGATTCTATGATTAAACTTGGGCTGTCATAATTACCATCTGAACTGAGAGAACTATATTTTTGGGAATATTTTGTTTCTCAAACTTTCTGTTTGAAGCAGTCAGGTAAAAATTATCAGGTGGCTCAAGGTGAAATTACTGACCTCAGAAGCAATATTTTATATTATGAAATTTAGAATGTACAATTCAAAAGTAATTATGGCACCTTTTTTCTCATTTTTTTTCTCATAACACAAACTTTAATGAATTGTATATTGATTTCCATTGATACAATAATGAATAGTTGTAAATGCTTTTCATAAGACAAAAACAACAACAACTGAAAAGTGTGATGTGCACTTGTATTTAACCACTCTTATGGATATAGTTTTCTAAAACCCACCACAGACAACTGTCTTTAAAAGTCACCTATTCATAAGGCCTACCTCTATGTGATTCAGTATCAGTATAAATACAACTGTTATGTGAAGGTCTGAAAGGTTTTAGATAGAACATTACTCAACAAACAGGAAGAAACAAGAAACAAAGCTGACCGGTCAGGAAAGTTGATTAAAAGTTTAAACCAGGGTTATATTTAAAAATGTATATATCAAATGCTTTAGCAAAACACTATGACATGGGTGCAAACCTACCATAACATTGCCATCTACCTGCACTGACAGACTGTGTAAAGGAAACGTATATCGGAAAGGCAGAAAAGGGCCACTTTGGAGGAGCTGCAGAGACCCCAAGATCAGATGGAATAGTCTGCTAATAGGACAAATGTGAAAACTCCCAAGTCACATTTGCTGCATATTGCTGATCTTAAACATGGGCATTAAAGCTGATCAGTGTTGGTAGAAAGATGGATGGAGCTAAAAACAGAATTATCCCAGAAGAAAATTGAGGTTGCAAAAGATTTGAAACTTGGGAGGGAGATTTATCTTCCTATAGGACAACAACACTAAACATATAGACATATATTTGGTGTGATTTAATAATTAAAATTCACACACTGTGCACAAGGTTCTGGGGTCTTAAATTGAGAAAATTGAAACATTTGAAAGGTATAAAAAAGCTTGTTTGCAAGGAATTGTAGAAGTAGGCCATAACTCACACTATTAAATAAATCCATTTCAGTTAACCTAAAGATGAGTCTAAAAAATAATTATAGTAAATACCAATAAAGAACTATCCCAAAGCACAGGAATGGACACTTATTATACAGCAGATGGGTGGCCAAAGTTGAAGGGTAAAATGATATAACCTTAAAGTGCCAGTATCACATTTTTAAAGGTTATAATGGCATCTGTCACTAAGAGTGGACCTGTCAGACACTACTTTCATGCAGTTGAATTGCTCTTAATGGCTGTGTCTCCTGGTTTAGACCCACTTTTAAACGCGGCGTGATGTCTGTCTGAGAAACAGTGACGTTAAAAGCATTCAACTAGAAAGAGATGGGCCATCTTGTGGAGCTCTTTTTTTTTTTTCTTCTGTCCTTTGTTCAGAGCGTTTGAGTTAGCCTACACAGTCTTTGTTAAGGAAAACTCCCTGGAGGACAGCAGGGGCATCACTGTGAAATGGTCAGTATGGAAAGCACCGCTGTTGAAGTAATGCTTTCACTAGGGGACACTAAAAGGCCTCTAGACATGTTTACATTTTTAATGGCATAATGATGACACCGCATTCATGTCTTACTCACCCATGTAGCAAATTTTTTAAGTAGATAAAACATTTAATTTGGAAAAAGATGGCTCATGTCCCCGATACCACCTACCAAACAAATTGGCTAAGAACAACAAAGTTCAATTTACATTTGAGTTTTTTGGGGTTGTTTGTGTGTTTTCGCACTCCAGCGGGACACTTATGAAAGTGTTCTTTTGCATCAGAAATAAGGTATGCTGGCCCACTGGGAAGTAAATGAAAGTGGGTTTTAGAATATGAGGGAGACCAAATTCCTACAGCTAGAAGTGCCTCTGCGTCAGGCTAAACAGTGGGCGCAGGCCCCAACGCACATACTAATGGAAGATTGAAGTAGTATACAGTGTAAGAGTGCAGATTTGGGTTAAGTGTCTGAGGGCTACCAAGTTTTCATCAAAGAAACATCACCCACAGATTCTATTTCTATCAATCCCATTTTATGGTTTTAGAACATGAATTATGGTACATTGTAAAAGAGCTGTTTTCAAGATAGATTAAATTGGTGGTGGGTTAAATTTCATAATTAGCTATCTGAACGGGATAAGTAAGCCCCTTTTTTCAATTACTATTTAATTGCTTATAAAGGATACAGATACTGATAGTGCAATGTCACTTCAAAAGTCTGGTCCATTTTTGGGTACAGTCTTTTTATGTATGAAGAAAGTCATGCTCTTCTGTTCAACAGATATAAGTGTAAACACCACAGTAATGTTCACACTGTTAATGAAGGAGACAGATTTTGTTTCTGTGGTATGGACATAATTTGGTGCAAAATATCAACTCAAAAACAAAAACAAAAGATGTTGTGAAGTTGCTGATTGAAGCCAATAAGAGAGTTTTGAGTATTTAGCCATAACGACCTTTGTTACATTTAAAACTAAGAACCCAGTTCTAATTGTCTAGGGTGGCTGCCTCATGTTATATTGGTGTTTTTCTGAGGAAAGAACTAGTGCATTTCACAAACAAGAACATGATGAGCAAAGAAAATGATGTGGAAATATTGAACCAGAACGTCAAGACATCAACCAGGAAGTTAAAGACTTGGCAAAAATGGGTCTTCATTCCATGTTGTATAGCCAGATTACCTGCAAAATGGCTTACAGTCAATATTTTAAAGTGATGACCTCAAAGCCCTGTTGTCAGTCCCATTAAAAAATGTTGGCAGAACTGAAATGTATATGTGAACAAGGTGGTTTACAAACCTCAATTGCAGTTTAAAGGCAATTTTTCCAGTTGCAAAACGTTCACTTAATTTTGTACCTAAAGTCTTTACGGTCATTCATTCTCCCTTTAAAGATACATTTTATTACCATATATAAGAAATAGTGAATAATTAGCACAAATAGTATATTGTCTGTGAATATTTGTCACTCACAAAGGTTTATAATAATAATAATAATAGCTTCCTCATTATTCAGAGTTAAAAACAATGTTATTTATCAACCATTACCATTCATTGCTGTCAAAATGTCACATTACCCTAATGTCTTCAGTGTATCAAACCCACAACCCAGCTCATATTTTAAATCTGTTAAAGTTGGCTTTCACCAGAGATTTTTGCACAGCAAAGTGTCAGCAGTGCTGTTGTGGTTTTAATGTCAACATACAGAAAAAGTGTGTACCTTTGTTTCGAAAGTTACAAATTGTGACTATAGTAGTAAATATGAAGACATGTTGACAGATTTGTACTGCACTAATAGATGAAATGTATTGTTACATAGTGTTATGGAACCAGACCAAGCTGTGCACTGACATAAAGATGCATCCTGTATATCACAAGAGATGGGCTTAATTCACATATTTAAAAAAGAAAATGTTCACTGTTAAGCACAAATTATGATTTACAACTTGTGATCCCACACAAACGACTGGTCATAAACCATGTCAACATCAATATCTTCAATATCTTTTTGAAGAACGCTTATAGAGAAGTAATGATCATAAGACAGAGATGTTGCTGTGTAAACAAGATGTCTTGGGGACATTGTGAATAAAAGAAATTAATTTATGTTAGTGAAAAAAAAATTAGAATAATTCAGGAAGAATCAGAAAAGATATCCACATAGCACCATGCTGCTCTTGGAGTTACATTCTCTATTTGATACATTTCACTGTGCAGTTTGTCAGCTCACAGAGGAAAGTAGACCTTCTTGAAAAAAGATGGTGACTTTAATCCCTAGCCATGTCATCGGAAAGCTTTTCT